>NC_080720.1:2975851-3083351 GCF_019097595.1 Hemibagrus wyckioides
CACTCAGTCACTCACACACTCACTCACTCACACACTCAATCACACTCAGTCACTCACACACTCACTCACACACTCACTCACTAACTCACTCACTAACTCACTCACTCTCAGTCACTCACTCACTAACTCACTCACACACTCACTCACACACTCACTCACTCTCAGTCACTCACACACTCACTCACTCACTCGCACACTAACTCACACACTCACTCACACACTCACTCAATCACTCTCAGTCACTCACACACTCACTCACTCTCAGTCACTCACACACTCACACACACACACACACACTCACTCACTCACTCAATCACTCTCAGTCACTCACACACTCACTCACTCACTCACTCTCAGTCACTCACACACTCACTCACTCACACACTCACTCACTCACACACTCACTCACTCACTCACTCTCACTCACTCTCACTCACTCACTCTCAGTCACTCACTCACTCACTCACTCTCAGTCACTCACTCACTCACTCTCAGTCACTCACACACTCACTCTCAGTCACTCACTCACTCACACACTCACTCTCAGTCACTCACACACTCACTCTCAGTCACTCACACACTCACTCGCACACTCACTCACTCTCAGTCACTCACTCACACACTCACTCACTCACTCTCAGTCACTCACTCACACACTCACTCACTCACTCTCAGTCACACACTCACTCACACACTCACTCACTCACTCTCAGTCACACACTCACTCACACACTCACTCTCAGTCACTCACTCACTCACTCACACACTCACTCACTCTCAGTCACTCACTCACACACTCACTCACTCACTCTCAGTCACTCACTCACTCACACACACACAGACACCGCCCATCCGTATTCCCCACACACACACACTCACACACACACTCGCGCACACACTCACACACTCACTCACTCACTCACTCACATACACACATACACCCAGATCAAGTGTACACGCCACGTTCCGAGCACTCTTTCCCGCTGCTTTTCCACAGACAGAGAGAGGTGAGAGTGTCTTCCTCCTCCTCCTCCTCCTCCTCACACACTCATTAGCAATCTAAGCTCAGAGGTATTTCTGTAACGCTGCTCTCTGACACTGTGTTGTTAAAAGCCATAAACGCATACAATTTACTCAATTTATTTGAAGATGTAATTGTCCTTTTTGTCTCTTTTTGCTGGAATTCTAATAATATCATTGAGAAGTACTGTACATTCTCTCGAGCTCACATTAAACTATTTATTTTTCTTAAAATATTGTAATAATGTTGGAAAAATCAACAGTACGAGACAGTAATCTGGTGTAAATAAACATGGAATGAAGTCTAAGCTCTTGAGATACAGAACTGCTCTTATTATTATTACTAATCTTCTGATACTGTTATTATTACTACTGCTGCTTCAGACACTACTTCTACTGCTGCTAATATGATTACTACTATAACTACTACGACTATTCTGCTTCAAATATGGGAGGTGGGCACACTAACAAGGAAGCTAAAGACTGCAGCCATTAGTGCCAGTCACCAGTGCGCCTCTTGAGATCATGGGTGTGAGGTTTTACCTGCACAGCGCCTACCGCTGGCCTCCGCTACACTCACCCCCTTAAACCTCACTCAAATCCGGGTCACGGCACCAATGTAGCCCCTCCGGGTCCTACTCACACCCGCTCTGAGCGGATCTTGAATCCAGGTCTCTTTACTACTCTACTGCTTTAAATACTGCTGCTATAACTTCTACAGATACTACTACTACTAATAATAATAATAATAATACAACTTCTTATCCCACTGCTGCTACTTTAAATACTAGTTCTACTACTACAAGTAGTACAAAATTTGATGTTTTTAATACACAATAACATGGAAGTAGCAGAGCGTCTGGACTAGGATGAGATAATTCCCCTGTCCAGTGATGGTCCTGCTGGTCCTTCTCTGCTGTACAAGGTGGACGTTAAAGTAATTACCTCTCCTGTAAGCCCAGCAGTATGTCAGTGTAACAGGAGGTCAGTAAAATGCACTTTAAACCCCAAACTGCAGCGCTGTCAGTGTTAGACGCTGTGTGATTGGGTCATCTCACTGTAATTCACCACCATTCACATCTAAACACACACTAGTGATACACGAGTTCATGTCGCCATGGAAATGGCACCGCCAATCAATGTGCTGTAGGACACGCCCACACTGATGAGATCAGGCAGAAAAATTGACTTCATTTTAGTTTATAATTAGTTTCCATTTTAGTTATGGATATATTTTTTTAAAATATATTAACTTTATTAGTAATTATTAGAAATTCTTATTTCTAAAGGCTTCTTATTCTGAAACTCTAAATAGATAAACATCCTCCTGAATGTAGCAGTAACAGCAAAAGTTCTTTAATAAATATCAGCTTTGGAGGAGTTTGTGTTATTGACCCATGGCCCAGTCAGGATACACAGACAAACACAGAGCACTGATAAAATGCTGGAATCTGATTGGTCAGAAGGTGTTGATTCGTTTACTCTAACAGTTATTGTTTCTTTGGTAACAGCTCATACACCGGGGTATGCCACATGATCTACGATGGGATTCTGGTATTTGGAGAATTTCTTAAATGATGGCTTGGTCACTTAAAAAGATTACAGCAAGTATTTAAATAAGCGTGGCTGCAATCAGCCAATCAGATTACAGTATTTAAAAAACATGGCTGAAATCAGCCAATCAGACTACAAAAAGCATTTAACAAAACATGGTCACCATCAGACAATCAGATTACAGCAAGAAATGTAAAAAAACATGGCTGCCATCAGCCAATCAGATTACAGTATTTAAAAAGAGATGGCTGTCATCAGCCAATCAGATTACAGTGTTTAAAAAACATGGCCACCATCAGCCAATCAGATTACAGCAAGTATTTAAAAACCATGGCCACCATCAGCCAATCAGATTACAGAAAGAATTTTAAAAAACATGGCCACCGTCAGACAATCAGATTACAGCAAGTATTCCAAAAAACATGGCCACCGCCAGACAATCAGATTGCAGCAAGTATTCCAAAATACATGGTTGCCATCAGCCAATCAGTAGCTGCGTCCCAAATGAAATACTACACCCTGTGCATTACACTACGCACTATGTACTCTTATGTACTCTAGGGTCTAGTGTATGAATGTTTTGAAAGATCGTATCGTCGCTGCTAGCTTTAGCGTTTGTAAATACGCTGAATTTTGAAAATGTTGAAAAATAAATTGGACATAGTGGGCTAAAACAAAAGACATTTGAAAAACGTCTCGTTCACCATACTGAAAATGTTTTCTCATCCAGCATGGTAGCCACGCCCATCTTCCTGTACGTAAGCAAAGCTGCGAGTGTTAAGTGCAGGAAGGTTCCATCTTGTTTTGTTCATTTCAGTTGAATTAATGCATCATCTGAGTCTTAAAGGTAAGTGCACTTCCTCTTCTTCTTCTTCTACTTGGACTTTTCAGTGTGAACACTATTCATACTCACGCTACTCTACGTACTCTCTAAGTAAGCATGAGATTTGTACGCAAATGTTTGACAGAGATTTGAAAAACATGGCCGCCATCAGCCAATCAGAACTAACTGCTAACGAGCGGCTTTGAGTGTGAATGCTGTTTTATTTGTAAAGGCAGAAAAGCGAAGTGTTCACTGCAGCCCGAAATCGTACCTGCTGCAGCTGAACAGTAAACACTGGCACGTCTGTGTGAAGGGATGGAATTCGATTTGAACATTCGCCCATGTTTCTGTATCCAGTTACCGCGTGTGGATTTAAGCTGAAATTAAACGGAATTTCACGCTCTGAAGTGTTTCGAGGCGAGTCAAACAGCTGCTCAGCTCCACAATCCAAAGACTGAGAGCTCCTCTATCTTTCCACGAGTACATAATGAAATAATATTTAATCTCTAACCCGAGGCAGCTCTGGCGCGTGTTGACATCTGCATGTCAAATCCACATTTTCCTCCATTAGCGTTTGCTGAGGAGCTGCGCAGACGGAGCAGGCGGCGTCCAAGGCCGGGGTTTTATCCGCTCGTCAGCTCCTGAGTGAATAAATACACTTCTAATGACGCGGCTCCTGACTGGCAGAAACGCTTACCGTGGCGTTATTAAAATGCAGGGGTGTTTCTCCGGGATGAAGTCGAGCGCTCGGTTCTTCCCTCATACACACGCTGACAGGTTCCCCAGAGCTGAGTGCTGCCACAGGACGAGCCCGTTACCTCACACCTCCTGCCAGCACACACTGCAATTACCCAGCGGAGAGAGGAGGCTGTCATGATGCAGCCTAACACTAACGCACACAAAGAGACAACGAGAAAGTTCCAGATATTCCGCTCGTTCATACACGTCGCCTTTCTGTTGCCATTTTGTTGCTGGAAAACTTACCGTACAGGACAGCGGCCTTTTCACTTACAAATAAAGTGCAGAACCGTAATACTGACTGATGAGCCACTACCATGTTGAATCCTGACTTCTGATTGGTCAAAAGTTTCTATAACAGCAGCTCTGATATTTTATCTAAAATATATTAGCTAATATAATTTATTTTATTTCTATGACATTTTATTTATGTTCATAATCATTTTTATATTATTATTTTGTTATGTATTTATTTTTATATCATTCTATTTTATATATTTTATTTGATTTATTTAATTATTATTATATATTTTATTTTAAGAATTCATTATTTATTTTTATATTTATTTTAATACCATTATATTTTATTTTTACATGTTTAATATATTTTTTCTCCTAGATTTTTTCTTCCCTTTTCCTGGTGTACAGTAAATTCTACTTTTACTGTAATTGTATTTGGCTTCGTATTAGCTTTATTAGCAGCTAGTGTGAACGCAGCTCAAGGCAGTGGCTCTGTATCTACCTTTGAGACAGTTATCTGAGGCAGCAAACATCACCACAATGCCAGGGTAGTTCATTCTGAATACACTCTTACATTTGGGACACATTTGGACCATTATTGGCTAGAGAGCTAGCTGGCTAAAACACAAGGCCATGTTGTAGAAGAAAGACAGTTTAAGAGAGAAGATGCTCTGAAGACTTCTCTGCTCTGATGCCTCCAGCTCAGTGGACATCTCTGGCTACTCTGCTTTCAGGTGCGATGATGTGGGACGAATCTGAGCTGGCATATGGTGTGTGAGTTACAATTTTTTTCCAAACCTTACAGCTCTGACTGTGAGGTACTGTAATTACTGTAAGCTACTATGAGGTACTGAAAATTACTGTGAGGTACTGTACATTACTGTTAGGTACTGTGGAGTACTGTGAAGTACTGTAATTACTGTGAGGTACTGTGAGGTACTGTAAATTACTGTGAGGTACTGTAAATATACTGTGAGGTACGGTAAATTAATGTGAGGTACTGTAAATTACTGTGAGGTACTGTAAATTAATGAGAGGTACTGTAAATTACTGTGAGGTACTGTAAATTAATGAGAGGTACTGTAAATTACTGTGAGGTACTGTAAATTAATGAGAGGTACTGTAAATTACTGTGAGGTACTGTAAATTAATGAGAGGTACTGTAAATTAATGAGAGGTACTGTAAATTACTGTGAGGTACTGTAAATTAATGAGAGGTACTGTAAATTAATGAGAGGTACTGTAAATTACTGTGAGGTACTGTAAATTAATGAGAGGTACTGTAAATTAATGTGAGGTACTGTAAATTACTGTGAGGTACTGTAAATTAATGAGAGGTACTGTAAATTAATGTGAGGTACTGTAAATTAATGAGAGGTACTGTAAATTACTGTGAGGTACTGTAAATTACTGTGAGGTACTGTAAATTAATGAGAGGTACTGTAAATTACTGTGAGGTACTGTAAATTAATGTGAGGTACTGTAAATTACTGTGAGGTACTGTAAATTAATGAGAGGTACTGTAAATTAATGTGAGGTACTGTAAATATACTGTGAGGTACTGTAATTACTGTGAGGTACTAATAGGTACAATAAGTTACTCTGAGGTATGTGAGGTACTGTTAATTACTATGAGATACTGCAAATTATTGTGAACTACTCACAGTATATCAGGATATTTTACATCACACACACACACACACACACACACACACACACACACACTTCACCTTTGTGTTATTTGTGTGAATTGTAACTGATAATCCGATCGTGTCGTCAGGAGCCGTAAACCAAACTGGTTTACTTGATCTTCTTTCTTTAAGCCAAACAGTGGAGAACATGTGTAAGTAAAACATTGCAACATCTGGCTTTCGTAACATATAGAAAGTAAAAGGGTAATTAGCGAGGGTAGTTAGCAGCGATGCATTGGCCTGCCTCCAGCTTTAACACTGAAATACAACACAGTCAGAGGCAGAGGAAATACCGGTTTCTTTCTTCCTGCCACGGCTTCCTCATTATTATAGGCAGATCACCACAATTTCAAAATTTAGCAACAAAAATAAAGCTGCAAGGGAATAAAAAAAAAAATACAGATAGGTTTTTGCTGCAAAAGAACAGCCTCCAAACTGTTTATTTTATTCATCACACTGTGAAAAAGATCCTCTTCACTAACAAAACACACACACACACCTTAAAACAGTATTAAATAAATGAATTAAAATTAATAAATTAAACAAGCGTACCTGCTGTTTAATAACTAGCTATCACCAAAATCTGAGAAAGGCAAAAAGATTATAAGTAATTCAATAAAAAAACAAACAGGCCGAGGTTTTAAATAAAACCCAGAGAACGTCCATCACTATCAGTCCTTATTCTTCCTGATGGAGGAAAATATACAAAACTTGGTACAAAGATAAGAAATGGCAAAGATGTGGGCGTGGCCTGGAGGTTCATCAGCTCCTCCTGCAAAATTTTTTTCAGTTTACAGAAATACTATTTTTTACCCTAAAAACTATTTTTTTTCTTTCTTCACAACTCTACACATTTCCTGTATGAGGTCATTAAGAGTATTCACCTTATTTCCATCCCAGATCATTTTAACATTTTATTTTATTTAGCTTTTTATATATTTCACCGTTTTTCTCCAGCAAATTTCGCCGTTCTGACGTTGTTCACGTTATTCGTTTAAATCTTCCTCATAGCCGACTGCACACATATGACATTCCGAACTGAAAAAAAAACGTGAACTCACTGACCTCTAATTAATTCCACTTCACCGATTCAGTCGCTATCGCTATCTAGTTACAGCGTTATCCCCTTAGCAGCTTCGCTACGTTACTTCTGATAACACCGCAGGGATCCAGGAGGAGCGGAGGAGGAATCCAGCAGGAACGACTCGTGTAGCCAAACAGCACAGATGTTCACTTAAAGTTCTCGTACAGGCAAAGAAATAAAATTTATATACAGAATTGCTCCAATTCCATAGAGATGTTTTAAAACTGCTACTTATTTCTATTCTGATAACAGAAACAAGTGCAGTTCATTTTTAAAAGTGCTTATCTTTTATAGCTGAGCTCCACCTCCTTCTCACGACTCCACCCCTCCTCCAACCTCAACCCCACCCCCAAAACACCTTCACTCCGGGGTCGTTTCCATCAAATTTCTTTCAATCTTCTCATGCCGCTTTGCTGGAGTTGGTGCTGGTTCCTCCTCACAGAACTTTAGTGTATCTCAGTGGTCCTCATCACGGTTCCTCAGCTCAGGTCAGGGCTCTATGATGGCCACTCTATTTCTCTAACACTTTCACTCAAGAGAAACAGCTTGAAATCTTAACATCCCGCTTGAAGAAACAGTTGTGACCAGGTTTTAACTTTCAGGCTGATGTCTCAAGGGTTCTGCTTCAGTGTTTTTCGGGATAATCCTCCTTCCTCATCATGCCATCTGTTTGCTGAAGTGCATCAGTCCATTTTCCAACACAAAAAAACACGATGCTGCTAAAGTTAAGGAAAAAAAACTGCTTCCAGTTAAAAAAACAACAATGGCTTTGTTTGTTTAGTTTCATTTTTTTAATTTGTGTTTTTGTTTGTTTTTGTTTACTTGTTGGATTTTATTTTGGCATTTTGTTTGTTTTTCTTTAACATTCCAGACACTAAACACTAACATGATCTTTGCAGCAAAACAATAATCTAAAACAAATGAAAATCAAGCAAGCAAACAAAACAATGAACAATTAGCAAATATTTACATTTCTTTCCAGAAAATGGTATGCAAACTTTTTAAACATTGTCTCTATTATTATTTTGAACACACGCACACACACACACACACCGGTTTTCGTGTCACTTCTGTGAAACGTAACCAAAACCAATGTTGGACAAATTCACTTTCGTCTGCAGGAATCCGACTGTGTCGTCAGGAGCCGCAAACATAACACCATCTACGCGATAATTTATTATTTATTTGTTTATTTTGCCTGACCTTCTTTCTTTAAGCCAAACAGTGGAGAACATGTGTAAGTAAAACATTGCAACATCTGGCTTTCGTAACATATAGAAAATAAAAAGGGTAATTAGCGAGGGTAGTTAGCAGTGATGCGTGGCCTGCCTCCAGCTTTAACACTGAAACACAACACAGTTGGAGGTAGGGGAAATACGTCACACACACACACGCACATTTCTATAACATAAGCCATTGATAGCTAGTACGAAACAGTTTGGAATGCTAAGACAGACTCCCTGCGTTCTTCCAGGATAGCAATTCCCCATACAAGCTGCAGGCTGTAAAAACAAACCAACTTAAATCCCTTAATTAGGTGTCAGACACAGGAGTAGAGCACACATACACATATACACACACACACACACACACACACACACACACACATACGGCGCTACCCAGTGGGGATTTTTGCAATTTGCAATGTCACGTAGTATGCGGCTTAAAGTAGATGCCAAACAATGCAAGTTGATAAAAAAGTTGCTGACTGCGGCGTTTAAGCGACTACACAACAAACTGGAATGTTGCATCAGAACGTTCCGGCGCTTTCCACGTTCTCAAACACTTAACAGAAGAGGGGGTAATATTAAACTGATGCGGTGGATGCAGTGGTTTAGTGGCAGCAGATTTACCTCACACCTCCAGAGCTGAGGATTCCTATGTACGTGTGTGTGTGTGTGTGTTTTCTCTGGGTTTCCTCTGGGTTCTTCAGTTTCCTCATTCAGTCCAATGGATGGATGGATGGATAGAAGGATGGAAAGAAAAATGGATGGATGGATAAGTGGATAGATGGAAGGAAGGATGGATGCATGGATGGATGGATAAGTAGATAGATGGAAGGAAGGATAGATAGATAGATGGATAGATAGATAGATAGATAGATAGAGATAGATAGATAGATAGATAATTAGATAGATGGGTAAGTAGATAGATAGATAGATAGATAGATAGATAGATAGATAGATAGATAGATAGATAGATAGATAGATAGATAGATAGATGGGTAGATGGATGGGTAGATAGATAGATAGATAGATAGATAGATAGATAGATAGATAGATAGATAGATAGATAGATAGATAGATAGATAGACAGATAGATAGATAGATAGATAGATGGATGGATGGATGGATGGATGGATCATAGCCATCACACATACCTGAGCTGATTACAGAACAGTAATGGTTGTGTGGTTGTGAGGAACGAGCAGAGAATGGGCGGAGTTCATGCAAAACGTAAATGTTTATAACACGTTTATAAGTACTGAACAAATGTTTTATGGTGTGCAGCTATATCATTTATGAAAACCTTACACTGGTTCACGGTATCTACAGTACATTAGGACTTCATAACATGTTCATAAGCACTGTTTGTACAGCTGTGCCACTGAAGAGTTGCTTTATTGAGTAGTAATATCTGAAAGATCCCTACTTCAGCCCTTTATAACACATTTACAACAATCACATGAATTTTAGCTGTAAAAGGACCTTCATTTGGCCTTCGTAATACATTCATAGAGGTTATTTATGAAAATCTATATGAACCACTATTTTACCTTACACCAATTATTTTGGATCCTGTGAAAACGGAGGGTCTGTAAAACTGTCTGTAATTAATAAGAGTAAATTAAATGAAAGCTGAATTAAAGTCTACACTTCCATCACATCATTTCAAACCCACTGAGCTGGGCTACAGAAACAAATATTTTATTTTTCAGTTTGTGAGAACAATAACAACACTCTCAGCAGGTTAGACATTTCCTCTCAGGCGACTCCGCTGTCAGGTCGCCGTGTCTGTAAACAAACCATGCTAGAAGAAGAATTAGCTTGACTTTATTTATTTATTTATTTATTTATTGGTTTGTTTAATTTTTATTGCATTTTATTTATTTATATTATTCATTTTTATTGTTCCTTATTTCTTTTTGTATTCAAATAAAACTAGTTTATTTTTTAAAATTAATTAGTTTGTTAGTATTTATTTATCTTTTTTTCTTCCCAAAAAACTCCACTGTTAGCTTGCCTGTGTCTGTAAACAAACGATGCTAGAAGAAGCATCGGATTGAGGTTATTTATTTATTTATTTTCATTTAAATTCATTATTCATTTATTAACTTGTTCATTTATTTATTTGTCTGTTCTGTTTATTTATTTATTTATTAAATCCATTTTAATTAACTTATTAATTAATTTATTTGTTTGATTGTATTTATTTATTATTGAATTTTATTTTTTATTTGTTTGCTTCTTTTTCATTTTCATTGATTAATTAATTTTTTTTTAATTGAATTTAATTTTTTGTTCGTTTGCTTGTTTTTCATTTTAATTAATTAATTTATTTATTTGTTTTTCATTCATTCATTCATATTTATTTATGGGCTAAGGAACAAAGATTTAAACTTTTATTAAACTTTTTTTTTTAAACAATCACACCTTAGGAACAAATGCATTTCAATTAAGGTGCTGAATTCATCCTGAGAGCCTCCATCACTGATGAAACCAGCTGTTAAGCACATCATCAGCTTTCAGGCTCAACAGCCCATGTCTAGAAACACTCCGATTTTTAAAAGACTGCTTAGTAACGCGAACGTGGAACAGCTGATCCGGCTAAACTGCTCTCTTTATTGGTGACTGGGGATGACAAACAGCGTCTAGCGAAGGCGTGCGAGATGTGAGTGGTGGCAGGGACGAGTGATTATTCTCGAAGAAATGTGCAGGGGGGAGGCGGCTCGGGTTCGATCGGCGCCCGACAAACAGGAGCGCTCGTCCACTGATGTCCACTATCGACTGCTGGGTTAGAACCGGTGACTCAGCACAGTGATTTCACACAGCCTTCAAAAGACTGCGCTCCAAACCCATCCCATTACAGACACACCATTAGGAAGAGTTTTTTTTTATTTTTTAGAAAAACTACCGGTCCGCCACTTTGTTTGTTTATGAATCGATTTGATTTTGCAAACGGCTCACGATTCACCAGCACAAAGACTTGATTCATTCAATCACTGTCTTTTATCTCTTCACGCCTTTCCCCGCGGTTCATTCGGAGATAAATAATGAACCCTGTAAAAGACAAGAGATCCATCATGATCAAGAGACAGCCGTTGGCTAAATGAAAGAGCAAAAAACCAGGGAATATTAATTCAGTTGATTATAATTAGAGAGGAAATGATTCCATGATGGGACGCAGTTAATCTAAAAAAACTACACGCGTTGCAAGGCTGTGGTTTGAGCAAACGGGTTTTTGGCCACACAGGGGAAAGACAGAAAGGCTTGTCTAATATCCCTCTGCCTAATTAAAGACTGAGGGATTGTGGGATTATCGTTGTTTTAAATAGAGCTCATAGCTTATTTACTGCTGCTGAGAGGCAAAGCCTCCCTCTGTGGTGCCGCCCGTATTAAACCCCTCCCCCTCCCCTGATACAGAATAGGGGAAAAAAAAATGGACAAAATCCAGTCAGGAATTTTTTTCCTCATACTTCCATAATAAACGCTCTCTACATTAGGCCTTCATAATGCATCGTAAGCTCTGCATGACTCATTTACTGCACAGTGAAAAGCTGGACCTTTAAATGAACAGCTTAGTTCATTCGAAGCATTCCTACATATCACCTCCATAGCACATTTATAACCACTCCCTGAATCTCGTCTTTTATCAACATGTTGATGAATTAATACTATTTGGAAAATACCTACATTTGGCCTTCGTAGCACATTCGTAAGCGTTGTCTGAATATTTGATGAAGTACAGCTGTGCCATTTTAAATAAGATTTATTAAAGTTGAACATTCTGGAAAATGCCTACATTTGGCCTTCATAGCAGCATTGCATAAATCTTTCAGAAAATGAAGCTGTGTCATCGTAACACCGTAGTGTAACACTATTTCAAGGCACCTACATTAGGCCTTCATAACATGTTCATAAGCATTGCATAACTATTTGATGAAGTGTAGCTGTGTCGTTTATGTAAATCTTTATTAATTAAAACTATTTCAAAGAGTCATACACTGGCCCTTCATAACACATTCATAAACACAGCATGAACACTATTCAAAAGATAGCTTCACTGGGTCTTCATAACACATTCATAATTGTCAGTTATAAAACCTTTATAAAACATTATTTCAAGGTATCTACAGCACACTGGGGCTTCATAACACATTCATAAGCATTGAATAAATCTTTCAGAAAATGCACTTGCGTCGTTTATGAGAATCTTTAAAAAATTGCACTATTTCAAGGATACCTACACTGGGCCTTCATAAGACATTCATAAGCCTAAGCAAGAAATCTGACAGCAGAGACACCAAACAGGAAGTGAGCCTGTATCTCAGAGAACACCTCCATTGGGCCTTCATAAGACATTCACAAGCCTACGCAAGAAATCTGACAGCAAAGACACCCAACAGGAAGTGACCCTGTATCTCAGGAACGTTTCATCATATCGATACCAAACTTGGTGGGCGGGATTAAGACTCCGTTCTCTGTGATGTCATTCCGACAAACGGTAACTGACACTGTAGACTCCTTCCATACAGGCTGAAGAATTTGGAAAATGATTTTTTTTATCATACGTTTACATGAGCAAGCTGTTGCTATGGAAACGGTAACGAAATCCGAACGAGCGCATTAATAATCACTGAGTGTTAGATATTAAAAATCATCGCTCAGGAGGCTCGGTAATGTTTTTTTCGGGAATGAATCCGCACCTTCTTGACACTGGAGAGCTCGGTGGCACCCCGGTTTAAATAACTATTATCACCTGCGCTCTGAAAAGCAAGAAAAAAAAGAAAAAGAAAAGGACTTGCTCTTTAAAACTCATCTGGAGGGAAAAAAGCATGCAGGAAAAAAAACCCTCTGACCTTTAGTGTCACTTACTTTAATTAGCCGGGGCTGATAGGGGCAGTTTCCTGAAGCAGCTCTTTTTTAATAAGATAGGGGGGAAAAGTGCAATAACAGGTGCACACACACACACACACACACACACATAAATATGATAATGCATTAACACAGAGAGGATCATCGGAGACAAAGCCCGGGTCGTACATTATGGGGGTTACACTGACTGAATTAGAGAAAGCTGCTGCTGTTTTTTTTTTTTACTTCCTCATTACGTTCCCGGAACAGCTATTTGATGCTGCATTATTAACAAGACCACTTACAATGAGCTTTGAAGACATGTATAAGACAAGCATAAGCAGGCGCTACGGCTCGTATCGAATGTGGGCCTCGGGGGAGCTGAGGGGAAGCGTTGGAGTCTCGGCCGGGTCGGTGCTTCTGCAGGGAAATTATTCAACTGCTCAATTATTCAATTATTCACCAGATGGGAAAAATCACGTGGACGCGAGTCCGGCCAGAGCGAGACAGGGGTGGGAGGAGCTACACTCTTCTGTCTAGTGTGTCAGTCACAGCAACGCTAGCCATGCATGAGCTCGGGTATGAGGAAGAGGGCAGAGCGCATTGCAAGGAGAATATCCTTATAGGAACTTACAAATGCGACACATGATGTGTAATCCAGCCTAAAGCTACACAGCGGCAGGTTAGTGGTGAAGGTGTTGGACTACTGATCGAAAGGTTGTGGGTTCAAATCTCAGGTCCACCAAAATGCCACTGCTGGGCCCTTGAGCAAGGCCCTTAGGCCTCAATTGCTCAGATGTATAAAAGAAACATATGAGATAAAAATGTAAGTCACCCTGAATAAAGGTGTCTGCAAAATGCCAGAAATGTAAATGAGGCGGTGTTATAAGCTCCAAATGATCATACTTTTCTAATTTTGTTTATTAGCTGAACCACACGTTCAGACAATTTTATTTTTATTCTATATTAATTCTATGTATTGTAACACCTCTGTTCATCCACTTAACATAACCCTGCGACGTCCTTTCTAGCATCGTTACATGTCTACGCGTGCTTGCTAATGTGTCGTATTCAACAGTACGAGTTGAAAGCTGTCTCAGTTCGCCGTCGTTATGCGGTACGTTCCCATTGTTTCACTTCAACACACCATTTTACTTCGTCGCCATTCGTAGACTAATTATCGAAGCGAAAAACATTGTCATTGGCGTTCTCGCAGCAATTGCGCCGTGTTCGTCCCCTCGCTGTAATTACGGCCTGTAACTTTGGTTTCGGAGTCGAAACTGGCAGCCAGGCATAATAGTGTAATGCTAGCGAGCAGGTAATTATACCATACTGTTAAAAAGCACCTGCCATCTGCCCAGTACACTTTACATCCGGTGCTAACACCAGAGCCAACGCTGCTAACACAAATGCAACAAATCCTCTCACAATTACATCAATGACAGCTTTCACTGATTCGATTACACAAAAAAAAAAAAACAGATTGATATGTAACTGAACATTTTGGATAAGTGACCTTAGGAAACAGGTGGCACTTACCATATACGGCATATTACACACACACACACACACACACACACAGAATAATAAAACAGTCTACAGTGGAATCGGAAGCCGCATTAAACATCTGGATTGTTTTTCTCCTAAATATTCTATCTTCATAATATAGATGTTATTTGCAGCTGGAAATTCTCCATGGAAGCCACAGGAAATTCCTCTCAACTTTTTTGCATCCCTCAGCGTGGGTTTGTCTTCAACTCCATCGTAATGAAGCAGTGTGAAACTTTTTATGAATGAGTTCACTGCTGAATTGAGCTTTATATCTGTTTATATTAATATACCAACATAGAACTTGGTCAAATCAAATGTAAAACTGACCAAAACATCACTGTTCTGAGAACTTAATCATCAACATTAGACTTAGCATAAAGGTATTCCGGCTAGCTTGTTGCTAAGCATCCTCTCTTGTTGCTGTGTGGCGATTTCTGGTCCAAAATGTTGCTTTGAATCAATAATCCACTCTGATAGATCAAAAACGTGAGAAATGAGCGATGATTTTACACAAATGTGTGGAGGCTATGCTAACTTCTGCAGATTTCAATTTAAATGACATTTTTTATATTAAACTTAAATTAAGTTTATTCCTTTTTTATTTAACTTATTCTCTGGTGGAATTGACCAACATCTCTGGTAAATTCTAATTTAATTTATATAAAAAAATTTATATAAAAAATTTATATAAAAATTTTAAATTCAATATTATTTTTTAAATTATATTTATTCTCTGGTAGATCTACCAGCATCTCTGGTGAATGTAAATGAAATGTACATTTTTTTATTATTACATTTAATTTAAAAATATAATATTAAATTCAAATTTTATTACATTTTTTAAATCAAATTTATTTTCTGGTAAATTTACCAGCATCTCTAGAAAATTTTGAAAATTTAAAAACTGATTTAAATTTAAAAATTCAATTTAAGTTGATTTTTTTCCCTAAGAATTCAGTCTGCGCCTGTTCTATGTTTATCCATTCATTTGTATTTACATAAAACTTTTCTTCCCAAAATTTGGTTTTGTTCTCAATTGATTCTCACCTGATTAACCCACACCTTACAGATCCTCAAAGAGAAATAAAAGAATAAGAAACAGAGCTGAAATAAACCCAGGGGGGAAAAAATACAACTTGAAACTTGCATTTTCATTCCTACGTCTTTTATGCAAATTGCCTGCTAAAAATATTCAAACTCATCTCTTTATGGAATATTTTTTTAAAATCTTCGAGTGCAAAATGTCGAAGGAATATGAAGGCTGTTTTTTTTTCCCCTTGGAGATTTTAAGCACTGCTGAATTTCTCAAATCTGTTTATGCACAAGTCGATTGTATATTTAAAAAAACACAGCAAGAGTTTCCTAGAGAGGATTATAAAATAAATGATCGATACTTCGTAGGGTTTGTTTGTTGAGTTTGGGCGTTTTTAGCGTCTCCTGTATTAAAGTGCAAATGAAATAAACTGCTTAAATAAACAGTGGGTGTTAAATGAGTCTCGCTGTTCGAGCGAAGCCGAGCGTCAGAGCAGATTGCCGGCTGTGTAAAAGACCTGATGTGGAGATGTATTTAAAGTCAAATGAAGCTCTTAAAAAATTTTTAAGAGATTTTATTCCCTCTGTTCTGTATTTTACACATTATGCTGGATTTCTAACCGCATACTTCAACACGAGTGGGTTTTTATTATTCCGATGTAATTACAACAGATACAACGAGAAGGCCACGCAACCTTAATACAAGTTAATTAACACCTCTGTCAAGTGCCGCTGAGTTTTCCGGCTAAAGTGGCCGACGTTCCAGTGGCGTGCCGTCGAGTCGGATTAGAAACGTTGCAGAAAAACTCCCAAGATGTCGGAAAAGTCTGGTGTAAAAGAGGCGCAGGTGATAATCGGTGCTACTCGTAGTAGGCTAATGAGTCACGACTGGTTTCAGCTTCTAGGGTTGAAATACATCGCAAGTGACAAGTTTTTTTCCACTTGACAGACAGAAGGAAAGCCAGCTGAGAAACCAGACCGCAAAAAAATGGTCGACACGTTAATTGAGTCATTTCACAAATCATTCATCTAAAAAACTTCTAAACTGTGTGTGTGTGTGTGTGTGTGGTTTACAGGGACACTAAGATGCAAAAAAAAGCGCTCTGGTTCATCTGTTTTAGTTAAAATGCAGACTTTTAAAAACTCCTCTTAAATAATAAGAAATTAATATTTTGAAAAATCCAACAGATTTTCACTCAAGTTGTTGCTGATGATAAAATTTGTCACGGAATACAACTTTGTGTCTTCAATTAGAAGAAGTGGAGGATCTACAGTGGACCCTCGGCATGTGAGTGCCTTCCCTTACGAAGTTTCCACTTAAAAATGTAAATTTTGCAAGAAATTTGCAACGACATATGAAGCATTTTCGGCATACGAACCGAAACGAACGCCGGCTAAGTTGCGCGTACGTCCGGGAGACGTTTAAAACTTAATAGCGTTTTCACTTGTTAGTGGAAAGCCAACTGAAGATAGTTTACCAATTTTTGTTTTCAGTCAGTGAAAGCTGTTTGGAAAGAGTCAACCCACGATACCAGCGTTGCCTTTAGCATGCGTTCAAAAGCTAGGTGATTTTTCGGGTGTTTTTTGTTGACAGATTGGTGGTGTGGGTGCTCTGTTCTATTTTTAGCCCAAGCTTGGTGGCACGACTTCCTGTGAGGAGCCTTGACATGGAATGCTTGGCTTGGGTCAGTTCTTTGTAAGCAGCCGTACAGTTTACATACGCTGAGTATTGGGAATATTGGTCATATTTTTGGGAGCTGGAACAGATTATCTGCATTTACGTTATTTCTAATGGGAAAATTCATTTCACGATACAAATTTTCACCTTAAGATCTCGCCTCCAGAACCAAATAAATTCCTATGCTGAGGTTCCGCTGTAATGTGAAAGTTTTCTCGGCTAATTTGAACCCATTTCCCAGAAAAGTCAAACAATTTACACTAGGACGTGTGTTTTTCCCTCTGTTGGAGAACCTTACACAGAATTTTCCTGGTTGAAGATGAAATCTGAGCTGCTTTTTAGATGAACAAGCACTTGGAGAACATCTCAGAGAGCAGGAATGGGTTTGAGATCAACATTTACTTTGAAGATATTCTATATTTCTATGGGAAAAAATGAAGTTTTTGTTTTTTTGGAACTTTTCTATGAATATATCCCCCCTAGTAGGCTAAAAACAGAAATACCTCAGAAACTTCATTTCTGTCATCTGGAAAAGAAACAGTTAAATAGTTGAGTGTGAGAAACTCTCATCTTGTGGTGAGAGAAATATCAGATTCTCTGGACAGTATTTTCTCTGAAAGGCTTTTACTTCTGCTTCAAATTAAAAAATAAAAAAATCCTGGAGTTTTATTCAATTATTCATTTTAGAGCATATTAATCACAGTTTTAATAATTCACTAACGTGTTCTATCAGGCAGAGACGAGTGTGTGGATTTTTTCTCCATATTACTGTTATTTAAAAAAAAAAGTGCAGTCTTTTGTTATCCGCCTGCAGTACGAGTGTCAAACTTAAAATTTTTATGAAATATTTTAAAGAAAAGCGAGTGCAACAGAAAGCTGTAGGGACGTAAAAGTAAAGTGAAAGTCTGTGTTTCTGAAGCGGGATTGATCCTTGTTTGTGGTTATGGAGACAGAGCGCTGAGTTTTCTCTTCCTCGTCCGAGGCTGGGACCGTCGCTGAAGTTCCACCTCGGAGCAAAATAAATAATTCCTTGAGAAGTAACTTGTCTCTGAGTATTATCTCCGGCTGCTGCAGACGAGGAGCTTGGGGAAGAACGTCCACGCTTTTATCAGCCTTCTCTGTGACTCTGTAAAGAAATTTCACCGACCTGCCATTTTAAAAATGTCAGGACACGAGGACGGGTCACTAGCCTGAGTTTCCATAATTCCAAATCAATGCAGCTGGACAGCTCGAGATAGCGAGTGAGAAGAGTAGATACTACTGTAAAAAAAACATTTAAAAAGACTTGTATAGAGAATATATATATATATACACACACTACCAGTCAAAAGTTTGGACACACCTTCTAATCCCATGGTGTTTCCTGATGTTTATTTCTCTCTACATTGTAAAACAATGCTGAAGGCGGCCGAAATCCACAATAATGTCCTTTGAACAGTTGATATTGAGATATGTCTGCTACTGATGCTCTGTAAAGCCTTCATAACGCCTCTAATCTGAGGTGCTGTTCATTGGTGATTTCTGAGGCTGGTCACTCTAAATGAACTTTCTCCTCTGCAGCAGAGGTCAGTTTTGGTCTTGCTTTACTGGGAGGGTCTTCATGTGAGCAGGTTTCATCATGGGGCTTGATGGGTTTTGCAAATGCACTTGACAATACTGTCCTTGTAAGAACTATTCCAGAACACCTGACCTTCGTGTCTTAAAATAACAACTGACTGGTTTTTGTTGTCATTACATATGGATTACTGAAGTCCATGTGTGTTATTTCATAGTTTTGAAATCTCCAGGATTGTTCTAGAATGTAGAAAATAAATCCCTAAACAAAAAACATTGAATTAAAAGGTGTGTCCAAACTTTTGACTGGTAGTGTGTATATATATATATATTTGCCTCCTGCCTGGCCTGGTATATATATATATATAGATTTATTTATTTAAAAAAAAAATAGTAATAAAAAAATATTTTATATAAAATGCATACAAGTGAGAATAATCAATATTTTTAAATATATAATTATTTAATAAATATATAATATATATTTTAAATAACATAATGTAATAAAAAATGAACACAACACCACAGCTTTAACACCACCTCAACACCGCCTCAGCACTGCCTCAACACTGCTACAACACTGCCTCAACACTGCTACAACACTGCTACCTCAACACTGCTACAACACTGCCTCAACACTGCTACAACACTGCTACCTCAACACCACCACCTCAGCACTGCCTCAACACTGCTACAACACTGCCTCAACACTGCTACAACACTGCCTCAACACTGCTACAACACTGCTACCTCAACACTGCTACAACACTGCCTCAACACTGCTACAACACTGCTACCTCAACACTGCTACCTCAACACTGCTACAACACTGCCTCAACACTGCTACAACACTGCTACCTCAACACCACCACCTCAGCACTGCCTCAACACTGCTACAACACTGCCTCAACACTGCTACAACACTGCCTCAACACTGCTACAACACTGCTACCTCAACACTGCTACAGCACTGCCTCAACACTGCTACAACACTGCTACCTCAACACCGCCTCAGCACTGCCTCAACACTGCTACAACACTGCTACCTCAACACCGCCTCAGCACTGCCTCAACACCACCACAGCACTGCCTCAACACTGCTACAGCACTGCCTCAACACTGCTACAGCACTGCCTCAACACTGCTACAACACTGCTACCTCAACACCACCACCTCAGCACTGCCTCAACACCACCTCAACACCACCACAGCACTGCCTCAACACTGCTACCTCAACACCACCTCAACACCGAGTTTGTACAGCTGGCAGGCAGAAAATCATGATTACACAAACAACCTCAAAGAAATTCTACGTTCCGAGTGAAGATATGGAATATTTCTTATCAGGAGATATTTTATTCCAGCTCTAAACCTGCAAGGATGAGGCTTTTTACTCATTTCAACTGGAAGCAACTGAAGATCTTTGCTTTAATAAAGTTACTCGAAGTTGTCTGTTTTTACTTTTTTTTTTTTTTTACAGAGAATGTTTTCCATGCCGAAGTTACCAGTATCATCATGTGTCTCTGAAGGTTTCTGGACACACACGAGGAACCTTGAGGAACCTTTAACATAAACAGAACATCTGAAGGAGTTCTTCAACACTGGCACACTGAATAAAACACGAAAACGACAGAGAAGCAGGTGGAAATGTTCGTACATCATTTCTGATCTTTTCCTCAAACCGTTTCTATAAAGAGCAAAATTGTAGATTTGTTGAGTTTTTGTGATGAGCTTCAGATTTACATCATTTACATTTTCAATAAACTTCTGATCACGAAACTTATAGAAAATCTTGTGGAAGAGATTCTCTCTCTCTCTCTCTCTCTCTCTCACACACACACTGAGTTTCTCACACTCAGGTTTTTTCACACTGAGTTTCTCTCTCTCTCTGTCACACTCTTTCTCTCTCTCTCTCTCACACAGAGTTTCTCACACTCTGCATTTCTCTCTCTCTCTCTCTCTCTCTCTCTCTTACTTACACACACTCTCTCTCTCTCTCTCTCTCTCTCTTACTTACACACACTCTCTCTCTCTCTCTCTCTCTCTCTCTCTCTCTCTCAGAGTTTCTCATGCTCTCTTTCTCTCTCTCTGTTTCTCTCTTTCTGGGTTTCTCACGCTCTGAATCTCTCCCTCTCTCTCTATCTCTCTGACTTTCTCACTCTCTCTCTCTCTCTCTCTCTCTCTCTCTCCCCAGATCAGACACAGGTTCTTTATGACTAGAGGAGAATATCTATAAACTCTATATCGTATTCTTCATCACACATGGCTGAACATTCTATTTTTTTTATTCTGAGCAGATGGAGTTATGAAAGCTCTCACTGGTCTGTGGTGCTGATGGTTGGTGTTTTCAGTGGACAGCACAGCGTCCTGCGTGAGAAGCTCCTGACACGCCGCTGACAGAACTCCAGTGAAGCCTGCTTTCTCTGAGGTTTAAAGGCTGGAGATGAACGCTCGGCAGACAGCAGGCTTTTAACACGTCGGTTCGAGACACGCCCCGGAGCATGGACGCCCTGTGTCTCTGGGAGCTGAACGGGAGCGAATGGGAGCCACCCAGACGTTCTTAAAGGGGCGGGGCCAAAGGGGGGGGACCTTGTAACTAAACCACCAATCAGAGAAAAGATATCGAACATGACTAGAATCTAGACAGTAATCCGGTTACTACCGTTATGGCTTTCTATTTCATCTCTGTAAATATTATAAATAAATTATTCACAGCACAGTGTGTTTGATGATTTGATTTATTTTTTTGTTTAAAGTCTGGATATATTACTTTATTACTGTCTGTAGTGACAGTGAGCAGCTGATTATCTGCTTTTACTAACGAGGAGAGATTAAGAATGAAATGAACATTAAATAGAGCAGGGAAAGATAATTCTATACGTCGACTTCAATAACACACACGCGCTTCCTGTATTTTAAAAACCACCAGCCGTCACTGCTACTGATACAGATACTGAGGAAAAAAAGATCTAGATATTTTTTCACACCTTAAATGCAGTAAAATGTAACTGACGTGTTACACGGCTGTCATTTTTCTGTAAGCTGTATAATTTCTCTCAATTATGAGCTCTTCTTCTTCTTCTTTGGTCTTTTCCCTTCAGGGGTGTCCACAGCGAATCATCTCTCTCCACCTATCCCCATCTTCTCCATCCTCAACACTTACACCCACTAGCTTCATATCCTCATTTATTCCATCCATATACCTCCTCTTTGGCCTTCCTCTTTTCCTCCTGCCTGGCAGCTCCATGTCCAACATTCTCCTACCAATATACTCACTCTCCCTCCTCTGGACATGTCCAAACCATCTTAATCTGTCCTCCCTAACTTTGTCCCCCAAACATCCAACATGAGTCGTCCCTCTGATGTACTCGTTCCTAATCCTGTCCAACCGTGTCCCTCCCAAAGAGAACCTCAACATCTTCAGCTCTGCTACCTCCAGCTCTGTCTCCTGTCTCTTCCTCAGTGACACTGCCTCTAAACCATACAGCATGGCCGGTCTCACCACTGTCCTGTACACCTTCCCCTTGATTCTCGTTGATATTCACAACCCTCATTTATGAGCTGCTGAGGTATAAACAAAACAAAATATTTCTCCATATTTAACTGCCCTGGATGTCAAGCAGTCCTTCATTTATTTGAAAAATAATTAATAAATAAATAAATAAATAAATAAATTTGTTTTTTTTTTATTCCTTACAAAAAAAATTAATTTTACATCACCACACTAATCATTAATGAATTTATTTTTAAATGAATTATCAATTAACATACTGTTCAATTTCATTTTTGTTATTTTATTCAGTATTTATTTTATTTATTTTTTGTTATAAAAAGATGTTTCTTCACAGGTGACACGAATAAACTCAACAGCATTTATAAATAAATAAATAAATAAATAAATAAATAAATAAATAAATAAATAAATCTTTAATTCTTAAAGAGAAATTTCTGACTGCGTATATAATCGCACGAGAGCTGTGATTGATTTCAATTATGAAGTTTGCTGAGACGAATTTATGGTGAATAACTTCGTAATTAGAAATTGTTTTAAGTTTTCTAAAAGCGTCACGCTCCGAAAACGTCAAAATAAAGCCGCTATTATTAAGTGCATCGTATCAAACGATTTCTCGCTTTGTAAATCTTAAATGGGTGCAAATTTTCAGCTAGGACTAAAAGCTCGAGAAATGACAGGTAATGTCAACTTTGGATAAAGAAGCTGGTGTAAAAGATGTCAGCTGGAGGCAGGGGACAGGAAATCATTCGGGTGGAAAGTGATGGATGGAGTCAGAGCTGAGAAACACAACTCGCAGCAGATCAGACCCGAGATCACGCCCACGGAGCAACAGGTCCAACCTCATCAGAACGAAATAAAGAAGACGAGGGTCACATGACCGAGGGATTCTCCAGGAAGTGATGCTCCTCCGAAGCGTCTTTACAGCTCTCGAAAATCTTCCTTCTGTTTTTATTTCTCCAGCGAATTTGAAGACTGGACACTGCCCCAAAGCAGCTTTACAGAACAACTCGCATAGAAATGATAAAATCATGCAGTCACTGAGACAGGAAATGGAATGAAATGTGCTTCCAGCCAATAGAACTGCATTTCTGCACTTCTGCTTCCTCTCTCCAGCTCCTCTGTGCTGATTTCACAGGATTTATGTTTCTCTGTCGAGGTTTCGTATCAGCGGCACTGCAACTGCACTCTTTCCCTCAGGAAGATTCTATCTGTCTGTCTGTCTGTCTGTCTATCCATCCATGTACCAGGTTTAATTGCACTTTAGCTTTAATTGCACTCCAAATGTCTATCTATCTCTCCATCTGTCCATCCATGCTATCTCTGTCTATCCATCCATTTATCCATCCATCCATCCATCCATCCATCCATCTATCTATCCATCCTTTCTTCCATCTATCTATCCTACTATCTATCCAATCTATTTAACCATCCATCAGAATGTACCAGGGTTTATTTATCTTTAATTGCAATCCATCCATCCATCCATCCATCCATCCTGTATGTAAGTGTGCAGCAGGGAGTATCAGTCTGTACTGCATCAGAAACTTTCTAACTTGTTATTTCATTAATGCCTTGTTTATTGAAGCTGCTGAATAAAATCAACACAGCTGAGTCACAGCCGAGCGGACCTTCAGCACAGACCTGACTGCTGAGTGAGACGCAGTTTACACACACAATCTCTGCAGCTCCTGGTTAGTGATGGGGCTGTGAGACAACTAGCAATTTATACAAAACTCTCATTTCTCAAAAGTCGTAAGATGAAGACGTTCTTAACTTTTTTACAGCTACGTGTTTTTAAAGCGAATTCTCAAAACTGAGGATGAGGAGACTCACCTTTGACGATTAACTGGATGAGTTTAGGCCGCGGGTTGCGCTCGCTCTGTATCGAGCAGGTGTAGTAGCCTTCGTCCGTGACGTCCACTTTCTGTATCTGTAGACTGTACTCGTGTTTGTCGCCCATGTTCGATACGATGGAGACACGAGGATCCACTGACCACTTATCATTCCCTGCAAATATGATACTGGAGCGGTTTAACCACGCCCCTTTCGAGATCCCGTCCAACAGGTAGCACCTGAAACACCAAAAAAAACACCATTAATCTTTATACAGTCCAATATACATCACACACAGACGTTTCTCTAGACACGTATTATGACACACAGGTTTGCTAAGAATCAGCTAGCAAAACAGTTTCTTCTTTATTATCAATTTGATTTTTTTTCTAATACATTTCGATTCATATTTACCATAAAAACTAAACAATATTCAACAAAGAAAAAAATGTTACAGGATTTAAAAAATAAAAATAAAATCATAATATCTCAGAAAAGTTTATCGTGACATTATTTTTCATAATATTTGGGTTTTTTTTCAATATTTATTTTACAGAATAATTCGATTTAATTTTTAGAAATTCTAGAAATTTTAGAAATATGTTAACAAAAGATTCTGGGATACAAATGTTTATTTTTAAAAAAAATCGATAAAGACAAATGGAAAGGTTCTAGCTGTGTGCTTGATTATTAAATAAACCTCAATAAATGGACATGAAAAATAATATATAAGAAAAAAAAAACAAATAAATAATGGCAGAAATACTACAAAAAATAAAGAGACAAATAAATAGCAAAATTAAAATAAATAAATGAATGAGGGATTAAACACAGAAAAAAATCAGTATTTTGTTTGAAAAAAAAAGTCAGGGCTGATGTAGAAAATAAATTTGTAAAAATAAATTTTTGTTTGTTTGTTTGTTTGTTTTTGTTTTACTCGATTAAAAAGCAGACTGAAACAGGTGTGAAAAAATTAAAAGGCAAACAATTAACAAACATTTCTTTTAAAAAAGAGAAAAGTATTTTTTAAAAAAAAGACACTGTAACGTCCACAGCACTGCATCACAACACACTGAGCGTTCAAAGAACTGACACTGGAGACTCCTTCCATAAACGCCAGGTAAACATCTCCTAAAACATCACCACGTTATTGACTGCTGTATTTTAGTAACGAGCGGTTACTATAGAAACGGTAAGACTTCATCATTACGAGCACTTCGATATAAACCTGTCCTTCATGTTCCGGCTGAGGCTGAACTAACGCACACCGTCTGGCCAATCAGAGCGGAGAACTCAGCCGTGTTCTGGTGTGCTTTGAATTTCTGTTCAACCATAAGGATCTTTTCCTGCGTTCCTCGGAGCGCCTGAGCGAACACGGCGTCTTTATCAAACAAAGTCTAAAACAGATTAAGTTTGAATCATCTCTGGTACGGATGAGCAAACAAAGCTGTGTTTAATGTTGCCAGCTGAATTGTTCCAGCTCACTTACTCACACACACACACACAGCAAATCTGATCTACTTCATCCTCCACTTCAGGCAAGAACATGTTCCTCTCAAAGCCACCGCTGTTCCACCAGATGCCCCAGAGAAACACCACGAGAAATAAAACATGCTGTTATAAGAAACTCTTCAATGATAGGGTGGAGCTTTAGGGGATGGAGTTACTGCTATTACCTCATTAATGACAGGGTGGAGCTTTAGGGGACGGAGTTACTGCTGTTACCTCATTAATGACAGGGTGGAGCATTAGGGGACGGAGTTACTGCTGTTACCTCATTAATGACAGGGTGGAGCTTTAGGGGACGGAGTTACTGCTATTACCTCATTAATGACAGGGTGGAGCTTTAGGGGACGGAGTTACTGCTATTACCTCATTAATGACAGGGTGGAGCTTTAGGGGACGGAGTTACTGCTATTACCTCATTAATGACAGGGTGGAGCATTAGGGGACGGAGTTACTGCTATTACCTCATTAATGACAGGGTGGAGCTTTAGGGGATGGAGTTACTGCTATTACCTCATTAATGACAGGGTGGAGCTTTAGGGGATGGAGTTACTGCTATTACCTCATTAATGACAGGGTGGAGCTTTAGGGGATGGAGTTACTGCTATTACCTCATTAATGACAGGGTGGAGCTTTAGGGGATGGAGTTACTGCTATTACCTCATTAATGACAGGGTGGAGCTTTAGGGGACGGAGTTACTGCTATTACCTCATTAATGACAGGGTGGAGCTTTAGGGGATGGAGTTACTGCTATTACCTCATTAATGACAGGGTGGAGCATTAGGGGACGGAGTTACTGCTATTACCTCATTAATGACAGGGTGGAGCTTTAGGGGATGGAGTTACTGCTATTACCTCATTAATGACAGGGTGGAGCTTTAGGGGATGGAGTTACTGCTATTACCTCATTAATGACAGGGTGGAGCATTGGGGGATGGAGTTACTGCTATTACCTCATTAATGACAGGGTGGAGCTTTAGGGGACGGAGTTACTGCTATTACCTCATTAATGACAGGGTGGAGCTTTAGGGGATGGAGTTACTGCTATTACCTCATTAATGACAGGGTGGAGCTTTAGGGGATGGAGTTACTGCTATTACCTCCTTAATAACAGGGTGGAGCTTAAGGGGATGGAGTTACTGCTATTACCTCATTAATGACAGGGTGGAGCTTTAGGGGATGGAGTTACTGCTATTACCTCCTTAATAACAGGGTGGAGCTTAAGGGGATGGAGTTACTGCTATCACCTAATTAATGACAGAGTGCAGCATTAGGGGGCGGAGTTAAAGCCTTAAAGCAGGTCTTAAAGCAGTGCAATTTATATGAGAACTGCATGAGATCTAAGTCAGATGTGAGTGAGATTTGACTGAGACCTGAATGAGATCAGTGGGAGATCTGACTGAGATCTGAATGAGATCCATGTGAGATTTGACGGAGACCTGAATGAGATCAGTGTGAGATGTGGGTGAGATCTGGGTGAGACCGAAGAGATGTGGGTGAGATCTGGGTGAGATGTAAGACATTTGAGTGAGCTCAGCTTAAGAGTTAAGAAATGTGTGTTAGATTTAAGAGATTTAAGTGACATTTAAGAGATTTGAGTGAGCTCAGATTGAAATCTAATTGAGATTTCTTTGAGAATTGAAAGAGATTTGTCCTTTGTTTCAGTTTTTTTACTCCTTGCTCAATCTCTCGTCATTAGGCAGATAACAGACTCCAACCGTATTTAAATAAATAAATAATTAGAACTATGAATAAAGGTGTTTGTTAAACAGACCTCTGTGTGTGTGTGTGTGTGTGTATGTGTGTGTGTGTGTGTGTGTGTGTATGTGTGTGTGTGTAACTGCAGTGTGAGGGTTACAGTCTGAAGCACTACACACTCACAGGAGGAATTATTTTAAACATTTCTGAAGCGCTATTATTCATATCGCGCTAAAGCTAATTACAGAGCGGCGGTTATTACCAGATTCAGACGGGGCTCCTGTGACCCGCGCGGGTTTTTATATTTCGGTGTGAAGTCATCATCATAACCCGGAGCAAACGGATTTGTTTGACCCAGATTTTTTTTTCACGGCTCAGTGATTTGCTAAAAAAGTAAATATGTTGCCTGGCATGAAGCTCTGAAGCGATGTTCACCGAGCTCAGTTTAACACACAGAGTCCTGCTGAACAGATGGTCATGAGACGCTGAAGATACAGTGCAGAAAATACAGGGGGGGGAGAGGGGGGAGAGAGGGAGAGACAGAGAGAGCACACACAGCTTCTCTTCCTCCCTTCTGCCTCCCTCACTTCCTCACTTTCTTCCCATCCTTGCTTCCTTCCTTCCCTACCTTCCTCCCTCCCTTCTTTCCTTCATTCCTCCGTTCCTTCCTTCCTTTATTTCTCCCTTCCTTCCTCCCTCCATTCTTTCTAACTCCCTTCTTCCTGCCCTTGCTGCCTTCTTTCTTCACATCATTCATTCCTTCCATCCTTCCTCCCTTCCCTTTCCTTTCCTTCCCTTCTCCCTCCCTCCCTCCCTCCCTCTGTTCCTTTCTCCCCTCCTTCCCTTCTTCCTTTCTCCATCCCATCTTCCCTTTCCTTCCTTCTTTCGTTCCTTCTTCCTTTCCTCCTCTTCCTCTCAGCCCACACCTGCACAGTGTTCTAGAGCGGTGTATTAATCCCAGTCTGAGTGGAAGTGTTACTAATCTTCAGCAGTGATTAGTCAGTCTCACTTTCTCCTGAACGTGTTCTGCAGAAGGATGTGATGAATTTCTGGACTGACAGCTGCACAGCATATGTTCATGAATATTCTGCAGATATTCCCTGACATTAGGTAACGTCAAAATATTAGGAATCAGGAGGATCAGGAACAGAGATGAAGAAAGAAAATAAACTGAGGAGCAAAACTGAAAGGAAGATCACGTCTCCTGCAGAACGTATGCGTGTGTTCCAGGTCTGATCTCACGTCTCCTGCAGAACGTATGCGTGTGTTCCAGGTCTGATCTCACGTCTCCTGCAGAACGTATGCGTGTGTTCCAGGTCTGATCTCACGTCTCCTGCAGAACGTCTGCGTGTGTTCCAGGTCTGATCTCACGTCTCCTGCAGAACGTATGCGTGTGTTCCAGGTCTGATCTCACGTCTCCTGCAGAACGTATGCGTGTGTTCCAGGTCTGATCTCATGTCTCCTGCAGAACGTATGCGTGTGTTCCTGGTCTGATCACATGTCTCTCCTGCAGTATGTACGCACGTCTTCCAGGTCTGATCTCACGTCTCTCCTGCAGAATGTAAGCACATCTTCCAGGTCTAATCTCACGTCGTCTCCTGCAGAATGTAAGCACATCTTCCAGGTCTAATCTCACGTCGTCTCCTGCAGAATGTAAGCACATCTTCCAGGTCTGATCTCACGTGTTTCCTACAGAACCTACACACGTATTCCAGGTCTGATCTCACATCTCTCCTGCAGAACGTACGCACGTGTTTCAGGTCTAATCTCACGTCGTCTCCTGCAGAATGTAAGCACATCTTCCAGGTCTGATCTCACGTCTCTCCTGCAGAATGTAAGCACATCTTCCAGGTCTGATCTCACGTCTCTCCTGCAGAACATATGCAAGTGTTCCAGGTCTGATCTCACATGTCTCCTGCAGTACGTACACACTTCTTCCAGGTCTGATCTCACGTGTCTCCTGCAGAACATATGCAAGTGTTCCAGGTCTGATCTCACGTCTCTCCTGCAGAACATATGCAAGTGTTCCAGGTCTGATCTCACATGTCTCCTGCAGAACATACACACTTCTTCCAGGTCTGATCTCACATGTCTCCTACAGAACGTACACACTTCTTCCAGGTCTGATCTCACATGTCTCCTACAGAACATACACACTTCTTCCAGGTCTGATCTCACATGTCTCCTACAGAACATACACACTTCTTCCAGGTCTGATCTCACGTGTCTCCTACAGAACGTACACACTTCTTCCAGGTCTGATCTCACGTGTCTCCTGCAGAACATACACACTTCTTCCAGGTCTGATCTCACGTGTCTCCTACAGAACGTACACATTTCTTCCAGGTCTGATCTCACGTGTCTCCTACAGAACGTACACACTTCTTCCAGGTCTGATCTCACGTGTCTCCTGCAGAACATATGCAAGTGTTCCAGGTCTGATCTCACGTCTCTCCTGCAGAACATATGCAAATGTTCCAGGTCTGATCTCACATGTCTCCTGCAGAACATACACACTTCTTCCAGGTCTGATCTCACATGTCTCCTACAGAACGTACACACTTCTTCCAGGTCTGATCTCACGTGTCTCCTACAGAACGTACACACTTCTTCCAGGTCTGATCTCACGTGTCTCCTGCAGAACATACACACTTCTTCCAGGTCTGATCTCACGTGTCTCCTACAGAACGTACACATTTCTTCCAGGTCTGATCTCACGTGTCTCCTGCAGAACGTACACACTTCTGCAAGGTCTGATCTCATGTGTCTCCTACAAAACGTACACACTTCTGCAAGGTCTGATCTCATGTGTCTCCTACAGAACGTACGAATGTGTTCCCGATGTGTAGAAATCTCGCTTTATTCAAGTTTTTATTAAAAACTTCAAATGGAACATCAGGTGCAACGAGGAATATTTCCAGAGATGTCATTTTTAATGAAAAGCAAATTAACACTATTTTCAAAATTATTGGCACCCCAACAGTATCTGAGGAAATCTCTGAGCCCTGAGATCGGTTTAGCGTTTGTTTGTTTCAGAGATCTGATCCCTGGTCTGGTTAAAAACGGTGATCTGTATATATATATATATACACTATATTGCCAAAAGTATTCGCTCACCTGCCTTGACTCGCATATGAACTTAAGTGACATCCCATTCCTAATCCATAGGGTTCAATATGACGTCGGTCCACCCTTTGCAGCTATAACAGCCTCAACTCTTCTGGGAAGGCTGTCCACAAGGTTTAGGAGTGTGTTTATGGGAATTTTTGACCATTCTTCCAGAAGCGCATTTGTGAGGTCACACACTGATGTTGGACGAGAAGGTCTGGCTCTCAGTCTCCGCTCTAATTCATCCCAAAGGTGTTCTATCAGGTTGAGGTCAGGACTCTGTACAGGCCAGTCAAGTTCATCCACACCAGACTCTGTCATCCATGTCTTTATGGACCTTGCTTTGTGCACTGGTGCACAGTCATGTTGGAAGAGGAAGGGGCCAGCTCCAAACTGTTCCCACAAAGTTGGGAGCATGGAATTGTCCAAAATGTCTTGGTATGCTGAAGCATTCAGAGTTCCTTTCACTGGAACTAAGGGGCCAAGCCCAGCTCCTGAAAAACAACCCCACACCATAATCCCCCCTCCACCAAACTTTACACTTGGCACAATGCAGTCAGACAAGTACCGTTCTCCTGGCAACCGCCAAACCCAGACTCGTCCATCAGATTGCCAGATGGAGAAGCTCGATTCGTCACTCCAGAGAACGCGTCTCCACTGCTCTAGAGTCCAGTGGCGGCGTGCTTTACACCACTGCATCCGACGCTTTGCATTGCACTTGGTGATGTATGGCTTGGATGCAGCTGCTCAGCCATGGAAACCCATTCCATGAAGCTCTCTGCGCACTGTTCTTGAGCTCATCTGAAGGCCACATGAAGTTTGGAGGTCTGTAGCAATTGACTCTGCAGAAAGTTGGTGACCTCTTCGCACTATGCGCCTCAGCATTCGCTGACCCCGCTCCGTCAGTTTACGTGGCCTACCACTTGGTGGCTGAGTTGCTGTCGTTCCCAAACACTTCCACGTTCTTATAATACAGCTGACAGTTGACTGTGGAATATTTAGGAGCGAGGAAATTTCACGACTGGATTTGTTGCACAGGTGGCATCCTATCACAGTTCCACGCTGGAATTCACTGAGCTCCTGAGAGCGACCCATTCTTTCACAAATGTTTGTAAAAACAGTCTGCATGCCTAGGTGCTTGATTTTATACACCTGTGGCCATGGAAGTGATTGGAACACCTGATTCTGATTATTTGGATGGGTGAGCGAATACTTTTGGCAATATAGTGTATATATATATATATATATATATATATATATATATATATATATATATATATATATATATATATATATATATATATATCCTTCCCATTTCTTTCTTTCTTTTTCTTTCTTTCTTTCTTTCTTTCTTTCATCCATCCATCCATCCATCCATCCATCCATCCCATTTCTTTCCTCCATCCTTCCTTCCTTCCTTCCTTACTTACATATTGTCCACTTCAACATGCTACCGATTTTTTGCCTTCAATCTTTTGACTAGAATGTTTGAGTTCATTAGTGTGGAAAAAATTAGGGGTGGAAAAATAATTTCAGTCAAAGCGTCAATACTGATGAAAGTTTTCAGACCAGGAGGTGACACTTTAAGATGATCTCAAGAATTAAGAGTACTTTAAGGGTACTTGATGAACCCAGCAGTTCAAGTGTGTTTGTGTGTTTTGTGTTAAAAGCTCTTTAGTTTTCTTCATAGTGATGAACAATGTGGGGGTTTTACACGTATAGCATCATATTCTCACAGAAACTGAAAAATTACTGTTCTCTAATTATTTTGTCCATTCTCCTGAAGGGTGTCAATAATTCTGGAGTTGATTATAAACACATTTTGTAAGAAAAAAAAAGAAGATAATGACAGCATCAGTGTGAAATCAGTTAACTGTGTATCCTGTTTTTCCTGATGTTTAATTTCAGATTATTGTTCTGTTTAAAAAAATATTTTTCACGCAGAGAAAATGAATGAAACGATATTAGCCATTTTCTTCCCGCTGTCCGACGCTCATCTGCTCCATCATGCTGGAACATCAGACCCAATCACGCTGGAACATCAGACCCAATCACGCTGGAACATCAGACCCAATCACGCTGGAACATCAGACCCAATCACGCTGGAACATCAGACCCAATCACGCTGGAACATCAGGCCCAATCACGCTGGAACATCAGGCCCAATCACGCTGGAACATCAGGCCCAATCACGCTGGAACATCAGGCCCAATCACGCTGGAACATCAGACCCAATCACGCTGGAACATCAGACCCAATCACGCTGGAACATCAGACCCAATCACGCTGGAACATCAGACCCAATCACGCTGGAACATCAGACCCAATCACTCTGGAACATCAGACCCAATCACTCTGGAACATCAGACCCAATCACTCTGGAACATCAGACCCAATCACGCTGGAACATCAGACCCAATCACGCTGGAACATCAGACCCAATCACGCTGGAACATCAGACCCAATCACGCTGGAACATCAGACCCAATCACGCTGGAACATCAGACCCAATCACGCTGGAACATCAGACCCAATCACTCTGGAACATCAGACCCAATCACTCTGGAACATCAGACCCAATCACTCTGGAACATCAGACCCAATCACTCTGGAACATCAGACCCAATCACGCTTGAACATCAGACCCAATCACGCTGGAACATCAGACCCAATCACGCTGGAACATCAGACCCAATCACTCTGGAACATCAGACCCAATCACTCTGGAACATCAGACCCAATCACGCTGGAACATCAGACCCAATCACTCTGGAACATCAGACCCAATCACTCTGGAACATCAGACCCAATCACGCTGGAACATCAGACCCAATCACGCTGGAACATCAGACCCAATCACTCTGGAACATCAGACCCAATCACTCTGGAACATCAGACCCAATCACGCTGGAACATCAGACCCAATCACTCTGGAACATCAGACCCAATCACGCTGGAACATCAGACCCAATCACTCTGGAACATCAGACCCAATCACGCTGGAACATCAGACCCAATCACTCTGGAACATCAGACCCAATCCAACCTGATTAGAAATGTGTTTCCAATCTGCTGGATAAAGTCACAGTCAGACTGAAGCAGTGATTCTGCCACTAAATGAGCGGATCAGAACAACAAAACTCCAAACAGAACGTAATAAAAACAAACATAAAACATAACAAAAAAAAAAAACGAAATGTAAAACTCACAAAAAAAACACAAAATGCTACAAAAGTCAAAAGTCAACAAACAAAAACAAAACAGTTAAGAAAACACAACAGCAAAACACAAACAAACAAGAAAACAAAACAAAACAAAACCCTAACAACTAAACTCACTGCACTCGGAGGTAAGAGTGGAGCTGCTGAAATATGATGTACTGTAAATTCTACTTCATTCTTTTCCTTGTTCAGTTCTTCCTTTCATTCATTTTTTTAACATCTTTATTTACTTTAGACCTTTTTCTTTTTTTTACTATCTATCTATCTATCTATCTATCTATCTATCTATCTATCTATCTATCTATCCTTTCTATACAGCTTCTTTAAATTCTTTATTTAATTTAGTTTGTTCTTTTAGTTTATTTCATGTTTTCTTTCCTCCTTTTCCATCCTTCACCCCCCTTCCTTCCTTCCTTCCTTCCTTCCTTCCACCCCTCCTTTCCTTCCTTCCTTCCTTCCTTCCTTCCTTCCACCCCCCCTTTCCTTCCTTCCACCCCCCCTTTCCTTCCTTCCACTCCCCCCTTTCCTTCCTTCCTTCCTTCCTTCCAATCCCCCCTTTCCTTCCTTCCTTCCTTCCACACCCCCCTTTCCTTCCTTCATTCCTTCCACCCACCCCCCTTTCCTTCCTTCCTTCCACCCACCCCCCTTTCCTTCCTTCCTTCCACCCACCCCCCTTTCCTTCCTTCCTTCCTTCCACCCCCCTTTCCTTCCTTCCTTCCACCCCCCTTTCCTTCCTTCCTTCCTTCCACCCACCCCCCTTTCCTTCCTTCCTTCCTTCCACCCCCCTTTCCTTCCTTCCTTCCACCCCCCTTTCCTTCCTTCCTTCCTTCCACCCACCCCCCTTTCTTTCCTTCCTTCCACCCACCCCCCTTTCCTTCCTTCCTTCCTTCCACCCACCCCCCTTTCCTTCCTTCCTTCCTTCCACCCACCCCCCTTTCCTTCCTTCCTTCCTTCCTTCCACCCCCCTTCCTTCCTTCCTTCCATTCCCCTTTTTCCTCCTTCCTTCCCTCCTTTCATTCCCCTTTTTCCTCCTTCCTTCCCTCCCCCTTTTTCCTCCTTCCTTCCCTCCTTCCCTACCATTTTCTTCCTTCATTTTCCTTCCTTCCTTTTTCATTCTTTCCTTTCCTTCCCTTTCTTCATTCATTCCCTTTCACCATTCCTTCCTTTCCTTCCTTCATTCCCTTTCACCATTCCTTCCTTCATTCCCTTCCTTCCTTCCTTCCTTCCTTCCTTCATTCCCTTCCTTCCTTCCCTCCCGGCTTACTTGCCTGCTTCCTTCCTTCCACCACAGAGGAGCCTTTCACACTGCTTTAAAAAGCTATAATGCTATGTTCAAATTTTTTCCTTCTTTTTCTTTCTTTCCTCGTATTGAAGACTGTATCAGAGAGGAGCAGTGAGTTGGACCGGGCCGGGCCGAGCCGTCATGGCTGAAAGTGACTGAGACGTTGTGTTATTGTACAGAAAGGGAAAAGCGGAGAGACAGATGAAATTTTCTACCTGGTTCCTGTCAGGTCGTGGATCATGAAGCCGAGCGGAGGATAAATGCTGAACCTTAATGACAGAACAGAGCTGTGTGATATTCCAGGAAACTACATGAACTCAGTGGGCGGAGCCTCACTACAGTACTCTACAACAGTGTTAATTTACATCACCGTGTCGAGACTCCACCCACTATTATCTCTAGGTACAGCTTCCTTTGTTCAGTCATTGCTACAGATATTCCGATGTTCATCGCTACATTGCCATGATATCCAGTAACGTTTACTCTGAATAGGTAATATTCCCCAACCTGGCAACCTTCATGCAATTTACATTAAGAGCTCCATAATTTATCATTAGCACGCGCTACTATGACTCAAAAATACACCAAAAGCCATGAGCTGAACGACATAAACCTGGAAATGTCATCACAGGCATCTGAACTCACACCACCTGGAAGCTCCGCCCACTTCCACACCTTCCCTTAGGACGCTCTAGCTTATATGGAGAATATTTTGTGGTCGTTAATATGAAATAATATGAAATAATAATTAATCAGTGCATGTTCGATGTGGATAACATTAACCACTTGTTTATTTGTTTCTTTAGGGATGTTGCTGAAAAGATTTGACCAACAATGGTTTAAAAAAATAAATAAATAAAAATGGTCAAAAATTGACTTTGAAGGAAAAAAATGAACTAAATGTTAGACGTAAACATTTCGACAGGATTATTATGGAGTATCAGATTCAACACCTTAAAAATAACATTAACGGTGATGATAAATAGAGACAAATTAATCTTTTTTCCAGAACAATGGCCGTGATATAAAATGAGTCAGGACTCATTATACTGTTGGCTTTCAGTGTGTTTTAGACGTGTGTTTTTCCCTCTGTTGGAGAACCTTCCACACACAGAATTTTCCTGGTTGAAGATGAAATCTGAGCTGCTTTTTAGATGAACAAGCACTTGGAGAACATCTCAGAGAGCAGGAATGGGTTTGAGATCAACATTTACTTTGAAGATACAAACATTTCTGTGGAAAAAAATGAACGGTTTTTGTATTTTTGGATCTTTATGACCATATCACTGCTAGTAGGCTAAAAACAGAAATAGTTCTGAAACACTACAAATTCCTGAGTGTCTACTGTCATATGAGCTTCACATTAAACTCCACTGTGGAGTGAGCCATGACAAAGACAGTCAAAAATCACTTTGTACAGTTGCCTCTGCCACCCAGCAGCTCCTGACTTCATTAACCTGAAATGCTGGAAATGCTTTCCAGTCTATTTCCATAATCAGTTCAGGTCATGAGCTTTACTTCAGGCTCGAATTACTGTACTGCAGCAGCATGCCGGAGTTTGTTAAGATGCAGGATTGAAAAAAGAAAAAAGAAAAGTCTTTTGGCGAGGCGTTATTGCATAACCTCATACCACACCAACTGCTGCTCCAGCAAAAGATCCAGCATCCGGTCTAATTAAGAATCTGAGGAATTTTTCGATTCTGGTTTTCCAGATTCTCTAAGCCTCACCGGCAGATTATCCCCCCTCGGGATTTGACGCTTGGTTTTATAATCCGACAGTCAGCGCTTTAAAAATGATGAAATGATTTTTGAGCCTTTCGGAGCTGATCCGACATTCCCAGACAAAACAAGATAAGTAGAAAGACAAGCCTGAGACTTTGTGTTCTTTCCTTTCCTGTCAAAATAAAGCTCTAGAGTCCTGATCGATCAAGAGGATGTGTTTAATAAAAAAGCTACAAACCGGTACCTTGAGATATTTTACTTTTTTATCCTCAAATGTTTAAAATAGCAATTAAACAAAGGCAGAATGGAAAAAAACATTTTTAAGTGACATATGTCGAATGTTTCAGGACTTTGTGTCTAGATAGAACTAGAAAATGAAAAACAACTAAAAAAAATGAAACAAACCTGTAGAGACTAGTTGTATAAAAATATGCAGAAGATGATGAGAAATACTAGTTTAAAGTCATGGATGATGCATTTTTGGTCCAGATTGCTTGTTTGTGTTCGAATTGGCTTCCTGTCAGTCATTTAAAAGACACACCCCTTGACTCCACCCTCATCACAAATTAGTTAGCAGGCAGTATATCAATCTTTGACAAGAAATTAAAGACAGGAAATGCAAAATAAACACCACCAACACTTTTCCAAGCTAGAGTCATTTGTTACTGGTGAAGGCGATGAAGCTAGACGCAGAATTAGAGACGTTGATCAAGCTTTTAACTATTTCACAGGTCTCAGAACCAACCTCCTGGGGGGCGGAGATTTGACAGAGGAGGGCGGGGACAGGAAGCAAAATAGTGAACTCTATGTTTTTGAACCCTAAGAGACCTAAATCTTGCATAGTGCTGCTTTAATTATAGCTATAAACAGATAAAAGGGTAGAAAATGTCATCCGAGCTTGTAATATAATACACTGCTGTGAGACTTAAAACACTCCAGGATCTGCCTTTATCATAAAATAATCAACTTCAGAGAAGTAACAGCAATTCTTCTTCACCATCATTGATTAAATTCCCATAACCAAGTGTTTATTTCTATAAATATTGATGAATCTTTACTCAAATTTCTTCTAGTTCTCAGCTGGAGTAAACTCTTAGTCTTTTGGAAGCGAGTGAGTCGGCGTGTGTTGATTCTTCATGAAGCTTTAATGCAAGTCCTGGGGAAATGACACTGACTCCCATTAAGGAGACACTGGATATTATTCTTAAAGCTTTCTTCGGTGTGGAACGACATCTTCAGAGCTGTGTGCTTATATAAGCCTGGCTTTTATTCCTGCAAAAAAAACAAAACGAGAGCTAAATAGCTGTCGGGATTAATGGGATTCTTCAGCTCCGGCTTGTGGGAGGCGGCTCCTCGTCCTCGCTCCTTCACACATCCTCCTCAGACACACACCAAACCTGGCATGCTGACTTTTTTTTCCCACGACAAGCCAGATCAGATCCAGATTGTCCTTCAGATGGAGGACTAAAAGGAGAGTGTGGAGGGATAAAGGAGAAGAGAGAAGAGCTGCACAGCTCGCCGTGTACCGTGTTATCTCCACAGCTCGGGGACTCCACCTGAGCGTCTGCTCGCGGGAGGATGGCGGGACGTTATTGTCGCTCTGCTCTGAGGAGTGACGTGAGGATTCGCTCAGACGTGGCGTACGGCGACGTGTAGGGTGCAGCTGAGTGATAAACAGCGCCATAAACAGCTCTGTTCTGAAGCGCAGCTCTCAGAGGATTAGGCCACGGCTCGGCTGCATGCCGCGCGAATGTTAATGCAACGTGCGCCGAGGCAAAAATAATCCACTTTCTTATTTTCATACGCGCGCTGGGTTCATGCTTTATGTAACACGACGTCTCATCACATGTCCTCACATGTGCACAGCATGCGCTTCCAATCCAAACCTTTTCTACACACAATCATCATTTTTTTCACATTTATGATTTAGGACCTTTCTAATATTTGACGTTATTTTTCCTTATTTCTTTACAAATAACAAAAAAAAAAAAGATTTCTTGCACCACCAGTCGATTAGGACAAAGCATTTCAAAATGTTCTAAAGGACGTGTTGAGGCACGCTGTCACAGGAAAATAATCCAAGCTGTGGTGCTGCCTGATGTGAAGTATGTTATCTTACTACATCAAAGTGTTCTGAGGTGTGTTATTGCTCTTCCACTGTGTGTGTGTGTGCGCGCGTGTGTGTATGTGTGTGTGCTATCCTTTAGTTATTTCTCCTGGTTATTAAGCGTCATGCCTGTAAATCCACATTCATTAAATACTTCTGTGTATTTTCATGCCTGTTTTCTTGATGTCTGAGGTAGCAGAGGACAGTGAAATAAAAATAAAATCATTTATGTAAATGTGGTTGGTTTAAATGTGAGGCCCAGAAACACCTAAATAAAGCAACAAATTGTAAATGAAATTGGCTAATTGGCTAATTTGGGTTAAAGGAATGGTCATTGATGCATAACCTTGAGCCCTAACCCTTAACCCTAAATCCCAAACTCTTACCCTTAACCCTAAACCTTTAACTTAACCCTAAAACTCAAATCCTAAAACCCAAACCCTTAACCCTAATACTAAAACCCATAGCCGTAGTCTTAACCCTAACCATTAGTCTTAACCCTAATCCTAACCCCTAAACCCTAAGTCTTAAACCTTAACCTCTAAACCATAACTCTTAATCTTAACCCTAACCCTTAACCCTAACCATTAATCTTAACCCTAAACCCTAACCCTTAATCTTAACTCTAACCTCTAAATCCTACCCTTAATCTTAACCCTAACCCATAATCTTATCCCTAACCCAAAAATGTAACCTCTGAACCTTGACCATAATCCTAAACTTTAAACCTTTACCCTAACCTCTAAACCCTTTTTGTTGCTGTTCATATGAGAATTCAACTAAAGATCTTGGCAGGATTTTTTATAGCAAAATTGTGCAATAAAATATGCAAATTGATACAAAAAATAATTAGGAAATTAGCAAATTTATGCAAAAATAAGAAATATGAAATTATTTAAAAAAAAAAATATATATATATATATATATATATATATTCAAATGGCCAAATGATGTCCTTCCTTCTTTATTCATTCATTATTATTTTTCATTTTTTACTAACCCACAGCTTCCCACCTCAGTAAAATATGACTTCACGCCAAAACCACTGCAGACATTAGAGAGAAATAAATGTCCTTGGTCACTGGATGAAGCAGTGTGTGAAATGATCTGAATATTTCTCCTTCAAATTTACTCCTCCTTTTCTCCCCACATGAGGTATTGATTAAATATGAAGAAAAAACTGACATAAAAATCAAATATAATTTACAAGAAAAGTTCTTCTTTCAGGGTGAATCAATGGATGATTTAAGTAAATATTGACACATGAGATAAATAAAAAAAAATGTATTAAAAAAGCTTTCAAAAGATACAATAAGTTAAAAGCTGGAGTTAAAATTGTATCAGGAAAATAAAAAAATATAAGATTTAATTTCCGTTACATTTAGTATCAAAAAAAGAATTACTGATACCAAAAATCTGCAATTTTCTTTTTATTTATTTATTTATTTATTTATTTATTTATTTATTTATTTATTTTATTGTGTAAAAAGCTCTTTTTTCTGCATAACAAAACATGAATTCAAATTTTTAAAGAAAATAAGCCACCTGAAAAATATAAAATTAAAACTTATGCCAGTTACAACAAAGAAAAAACATTAAACTGTAGTATTACTACTAATAAATGTTCGTTCCTTTTTTATTGTGCATGTTGGGGGAAAAAACAGAAACTGACAGAAAATAGAAATAAAAGATGCTAGTTGGAGGTCATGATTTTCGCTGGCCCGTAATCTATTAATCCACATGCTGTGAACTGAAAAAACGTCCATCGCAGCCGTCACTGTTCACTTATTTAAAAAGCTTTTCGTTAGTAAACCCGAGCTGCGTGATGAAGCCTCGGGGGCTGAAGCTGTAAGTGCGAGCGCTGGCTGATGAAAACACGGCCACCAGGCTACACTTCCTTTAAAAAAGTTTCACCTTGTGATTTGAGCCTGGTGTTAGTGTCTGAAGCAATACTTTCCGTCTCCGCGATGCTGTGATGTATTTACGGAACAAATCCCGGCTCCACGGAGTTCATGTCTCATGCCAACCTTCATGATTAGTCATACAGTGGTGGGCGGTTCACCGAGACACAGGAACACATTCGCTAAAGGCTAGAAATTTTTATACCCAGTGTCTACTGCTTGCTGTCTGCAGCTCCGCTGCGCTGATATTCATTCTTTTATTTTGACCACATGTCACCTCATTCCATACAAAATACAGCAGGTTCAGCTGGCATGCGGTAAAACAGAGCAGCCGACGGTCGCGCGACAATGAAGAGAAGTCGCTGCTTATAAAGTGCCTCCTAGACCACGAGGAATGATTTACATGGACATTTTAATGGAACGTTAAGAGCTAATTTTAGCACTGAGCCTGTAGCACAGCGATGAGTACAGCGATGAGTAAGTCATTAGCACTCAGGACAACAACATTCCATATCCAGCCTGGCATTGGTTCACATTTGCCTGATGACCAAGTGGTTCAGAAATATAACAAATGCTGCCTCATATTGGCTTTCACAAAGCAAACGTTGTTGTTTCATATGTAGCATAATGCACTTCACACTGGTGTGATGCACCTCGATAGTGTAACTATAGCACATGCAGCGTTCCAACATAAACACTGTGTTTCTATATTTGCCGACTTTTTAGACCCTTTTCAGAGCCTTTTTTACAGCTGTTTAAGCAGACGCTACAGACTGTCCTGCCCTCGATACGGCTCTCCATCACTGCTTCTGTAGTATCAGTTGAGACAGCAGGCTCACTTTAACTGAGTTCCACTTGCAAAGCAGATGTTCCCAACAACCACTATTCCCCCAAAACAAATACCATTGTTCTCAATGATCAACCACTAGTCACCATTGTTCCCAATGACCCAGCACTAATCACCAGTGTTGCAATCAACCAATCACCACCACTGATTTTCCCCCAAAAAACAACCACTAATCAACATTGTTCCCCCCAAAAAAACAAATACTAATCAGCCCAACAGTCAATCACTAATCACCACTGTTCCCAATGACCAATCACTGACAACCACTGTTCCCAATGACCATTCACTGACAACCACTGTTCCCAATGACCATTCACTGACAACCACTGTTCCCAATGACCATTCACTGACAACCACTGTTCCCAGTGACCAATCACCAGTCATCATTGTTTCAAGCTCACACGTATTTGTTCTTCATTTTAACTCTCCTCTTGACGGTTAAAACACCACTGTTCTAATCAACTAATCACCATTGTTCTCGTAAACAAATACTAATTACCACTGTTCTCAATGACTCACTAATCACTATTGTTCCAAACAACCAATCACTGATCACCATTGTTCCCAACTCCAAATCACTAATCACCAATGATCCACAAAAAACAATGACTAATTATCAATTTTCGAAATGACCAATCACTAATCACCATTGTTCTCAATGACCAATCACTCATCACTATTGTTCAACATCAACTAATCACTAAACACCATTAATGACCACGCTCAATCACTAATCATTGGTCCAAATCCCTAATCAGCACTGTTCCCAAAAATCAATCCCTGATCCCCACTGTTCCCAACAATCGATCACTAATCACCACTGTTTCCAATTACCAGTCACTAATCACTATTAACCTAACTTCACACTTATGTGTTCCTTATTTTAAACTCTCCTCTTGACGGTTACCAAAAACAATCCCAACCAATCACTAATCACCATTGTTCTAATCAACTAATCACCATTGTTCCCGAAAACAAATACTAATCACCATTGTTCTCAATGACACTCATTTTAAGCTCTCTCTCTCTCGGTGATATGTACAGTAATGAAAGTGAGTTATTTGAGCTGTAGCCATTTCCTGCATGTCTGCTCTCCTCCTCACTGCTTATTTGCCTGGATTTCTGACAGACGGTACAGTGATCTGTAAATGCACAGCAGGGTAGTTATTGGTGCTGTGGACTAACTAAAATATTTATCACATTTCCATCTTTCAGAAAGTAACAATTCTTTGGAGTGTAATATCTAACATTTATAACAAAAACTTCTAAAAAGTGTTTTATCAACAGACACAAACATCACGCTCTCAGTAAAATATACACACCGCAAACTATACTGTTAATGTTCAGAACATCGAGACAATCAAAACAATTCACCATTCAGAGCAAAACTCTTTTGTTTGTTGTGCTGCTCCTGTTTAAGCTTCAAAAATATCCGTTTAAGTTAATTTTATTTTTTTCTGTAACGGAAAATCATCAGAGGTGTGTGAGTATTTATTTTGAGTATTCTTTTCATATGAAGACTCAGACCAGCACACCATGTGCAAAGCAGATGTTCCCAATGACCAATCACTATTCACCACTGTTCCAATCAACCAATCACCACTAATCACCACTGTTGTCAAAGACCAATCACAAATCACCAAGATTCACCCCAGAACAAATGCTAATCACCATTGTTCTCAATGACCAACCACTACTTACCACTGTTCCAATCAACCAATCATCACCACTGACCCAAAAAACAATTACCAATCACCATTGTTGTCAAAGACCAATCACTAATCACTGTTGTTCTTGACGACCAACAACTGATCACCATTGTTCCAATAAACAATCACCACTGTTCAAAAAAGAACACTAATCACTGCTGTTCCGCCAAAAAACAAATACTAATCACCACTGTTGTAAATGACCAATCACAAATCACCACTATTCCCCCAAAACAAATACCATTGTTCTCAATGATCAACCACTATCACCCTTGTTCTCAATGACCAATCACTATTCACCACTGTTCCAGTCAACCAATTATGACCAATGACCCAAAAAACAATCACCAATCACCACTGATGTTGAAGACCAATCACTAATCACTGTTGTTCTCGACGACCAACCACTAATCACTGTCATTCCAATCAACAATCACCACTGTTCAAAAAAAGAACACTAATCACTGCTGTTTATTTATACACTGCTGTATATATTAATCACCATTGTTGTCAATAACCAATCACAAATCACCACTATTCCCCCCAAAACAAATACTAATCACCATGGTTCTCAATGACCAACCACTAATCACCGTTGTTCTCAGTGACCAATTACTAATCACCACTGTTCCAAAAACGACTACGAATTACCATTGTTTCCCCCAAAAAACAAATAGTAATCATCATTGATCTCAATGACAAATCACTAATCACCATTGTTCCCAACAGTCAATCACGAATTACCACATCACCACTGTTCTCAATGACCAATCACTAATCACCACTGTTCCAAATAAGGACCACTAATCACCGTTGTTTCCCAAAAAACAATTACCATTCACCATTGTTCTCAATGACCAGTCACAAATCACCATGGTTCCAATCAATCATCACCAAAAGAGACCACTAATCACCACTGCAAAAAAAAACAAATACTAATCATGATTTTTCTCTTCTCAATGACTAATCACTAATCACCACTGATCCCCCCCCACCCAAAAAAAACACCCTACCACTCATGGTACCGGTTTTGTAGCGAATGCTCATCCTGTTCCAACCCCAGGATCCAGGAAAAGACTGACTGCAGACGAAAAGCCGGAAAATTTTGCTCCGAGTGTAAGCAGTGTGCATCCAGCCAAGTCATCATCAGCACAGCACGTGTGATTCGCACTTCTATCAGCTGTTTACAACACGTCCAACATCAGCACAGAAACCGATACATCAGCTCGCCGTCATCTGCCTCATCTCATTAGAGCCGCATCCCGCAGTCAAGGACACGCGACGTATTCGCTTTCAAACTCCGCAGCCGTTTAACCGCGTCCTTGGGCTTTTCTACTCTTCAAACATGGAGGATTTCTGAATCAGGCTTTTGGGATTTCATTCGCATTTCTATTCTCGTCTTTATCTCTCTCATTCTGCTGTATTTCACTTTTTCCAGCATCTAAGAAAATATTCACATGCATTTAAAATGTCCATCCATCCATTTTCTATACCCACTTTATTCCTAATTAAGGTCACGGGGATCCCAGCACACATTGGGCGAAAGGCAGGGGTACACCCTGGACAGGTCACCAGTCCATCACAGGGCCACACATATAGACAGACAACTACACACACTCTTATAGGCAATTTAGAATTACCAATCAACCTAATGTACATGTTTTTGGACTGTGGGAGAAAACCGGAGTACCCGGAGTAAACTCCACACAGGCACGGGGAGAACATGCAAAAACATTGCTGTGAGGCAACAGTGCTAACTACTAAGCCTAAGCTGCTGCCCAGATCTACATTTACTTTGGAGGTACAAACATTTGTGTGGAAAAAATTAACCGTTTTGGAACTTTTCTATGAAAATATCACCGCTAGTACGCTAGGAAAAAAACAGAAATCCTTCTGAAACACTTCAAATGCTTAAAGTCCTGAGTGTCTACTTTCATATGAGCTTCACATCAACTACCACTGTGGAGTGGAACATGACAAAGACACTCATTCATCAACATGGACACGACAAAAACAGGAGGAAATGATGCAGCGGCGCTTTGGTCCTTTAGTCTGTCCACCTGTCACCTGTCAAGCTAATGCTAATAGCACTGTCAACTAATTAGCCTTGCCAATCTTTGCCATAACTCAAAGTATTCTGGGAGTCCAGTGTTTGCTCCAACAGCTCCACTGTGCTGGTTCTATGCAGGATTTCTTATTTATATCACAAATGTTTTAAACTAAACTGTGTGAGTGAAGAAACTAACAGCACTTGACCGTGATCACTCACGCTTGAGATTGTTGCAAATGTCCAGCTCAGGAATCACACAGTAAAATACATCAGCAACCAAGGAATTAGCATCAGAATCGCTAAAGACCTGTGAATCCAGCAATCTAAACATATTTAACATATTTATTTAAGCGTATTTATTTAAACATATTACGTTTTGCTACAAAACATTTCAGCCGCACATGGTCCTTAATGGAATCCCACGAACAACGGGATGAAAATAAGCAGAATTTCTGCAAACCCGCACTCGCTCGTCCTGGCTAGCAGAGATAGGCAAATCCCCAGCTAGCGTTAATGCTATCTCTTTTTTACAAATATCAGAATAATTACGTGTCGCAGGACGAGTTCAGCGAGACGCAGACACATTCTGACTCCTGTAATTTTCAGAGCTTAATGCAGAGGAAGTGCTTGGGCAAGAAAAAAGACGGCTAGCCTTCTTCCCTACTTCCCTTTCGCACTTACAGACATCACAGTGATTCAGAATCGAGTGAGTCGGGTACGAAAGCAGGGTCGGATCCGAGCGCAGGTTTATTGCATCAGTCTCGATAGAACGCAAACTGTTTGAGACAAATGTTACGTAAAAGTTCAGCAATAATAACACAAGTTTCTCCGTCCTTTTACCTCGACTAGTTTCTCAGCAACATCGAGTGACTCGGAACAACAAAAGTCATGAAAATGATCTTAAAAATAGACTGAAATATTTATAGTGTTAAGAATTTTTGTTCTGTTTAGAGTTTATTTTCAACCCAAATGTATGTGTGCAATTAGCTAGCTCTCTTGATCATGTGACTGGTCACATGGTGAAATTTTTGCAGTTGAGCTGCTGGAAGTCTGGTTTGAAGGACATCAATGAAGAACATGAGTAGAAGATGCTCATAAACCAGATGGGATTTGATCTCCCAACCTTCTGAGCAGAAGTCTAACATCTTAACCACTGAGCTTCCCTTATAATCAATCTCTCCAGGATTTGACTATTTTGTGATGGTGGAAATTTTCTCAAAATCAAGCATGATTTTTTTCATTTTTAAAAAGACTTTCCGCAGATTTGTTCCGAGATGCACTGTGAGACATCACAACACCCACCCAGCCGAATCCCTCTTCCATTCATTTGTGGGGAACATGAGCAGGGAAATAGGGAAGAGTAGAGGACAGATCAGGGGTTAGTACAGGTGGACCGATCAGAGGGTAAAAGCAGGGGGTTAGATCAAGAGGTAAAAGCAGGGGACAGATCAGGGGAAAAGAACAGGGGACAGATGACGGTGTAAGAGCAGGAGGTAAGAGTCAGAGACAATCAGGGGTTAAGAGCAGGGGACATATCAGGGGGTAAGAACAGGGGACAGATCAGGGGGTAAGAACAGGGGACAGATCAGGGGTAAGAGCAGAAGGTAGGTCGGGGTTAAGAGCAAGGGACAGATCGGGGGTAAGAGCAAAAGGTAAGAGCAGGGGACAAATCGAGGTTAAGAGCAGGAGGTAAGAACAGGGGATAGATCGAGGGTAAGAGCAGAGGACAGACGGGGGTTAGAGCAGGAGGTAAGAGCTGAGGGTAAGAGCAGGGGGTGTCATCTAAGGACCTGGCAAAATATTTCACTGGAATCCCTGAAAAATCCTGCAGCATTTTATTTTCGAACTTTCTGTAGTTCAGCATCATGAACAGCTCGAGCTGCACTGTGTGTCCAATCACATGTGTCTGTGTACAGTATTTAACTGGACTTCACTTATTAGATCAAAGACTAGCTAGAGAGAGAGAGAGCGAGAGAGAGAGAGATGTTTTCTGATCTGATGAGTGAAGTGACAACATGAAATTAAAAAAAAAAGGAAACCTCACTGACAAAAACAGAATTTTTAAAGACGACCAGACGGAGAATTCCACATTTATTCCCGCTTCAAGTCTAAAACAGATGTTTGATCACAGCAGAGTGTTTTTCTTTAATACAGTCCCTTTAGATATGAAGTTTGGAATGCACAGGCTGATCACATGACCGGGGTGAATTTACCAAAATTCATTAACTTTATGTTTAAATTGATTCAAAATAGATTTACAAAGCACTGACTAAGGAGACTCCTTCCAAAAACTGCACCATATCATCAATTACACATTTTTCTTTTGTTATACAGCACAATTAAAAAAAATTCCATACACTATCAGGGTTTAGATTATGTGCACGTCCATCGTCCGAGTCTCTGTGAATGAGCTGTTGCCATAGAAACGATAACCTATCAGAACAGGGGCATGAATATAACATCTGTTACACATCTGTTTCAGAGTCTCGTCAAAACAATTACCGTGAAGTGGCACAAGAAAAAGAAACCAATGACGTTCCATAGAAGCTCCTTAGAAACCTAAAACCCCATAAGCATCCAAAGAACCATGTAGAACCCTACAACAGAGGGTATCATTGTCAGGGGAACAAAAGGTTCTCCTGATAACCATCCAAAGAACCCTAAAGAACCTTGTTAAAAAGTTTCTATCAAAAATTCCTAATGGTTCTCTGAAAAGTTCCATGTATAGGATGGATTTAGAGAATTAACATTTCAAAGAACATTGCAAAAAGGTTACATCTAGAACGCTTAATACTTTGGCTTGAAACCTTTAAAGAAAACACACACAAAGACACACACACACACACACACAGTGAGTGTGACCTAGTGCCGGAGATGTGAGGAGAGTCAGGACGGAAATCTTGTGGGACTCGACAACACAAAGCTAAGCGTAGGACGATGTTCTCCTCACGCCTGCATCAAGCAGGTGGTCAGATACGAAGCCTGTGGGAGGATGAGAGGTGGAACCTCGCCATTGTAACTCAACATGATCATTTCCCATTTCTCTGCATTCCAGAAGGAACAGAGCACTGCCAGGTACGGTCCGGGTGAGCGTTATCCTCAAGATACTTTGACAAGATACGAATTTCCAGAAACGTCTGCTAATAAACCGCCATGAGACCGTTAAATGTTCTATGTGTAGGATGGCTTATTTTTCTAAAGAACCCCTTTACGAAGAATCCTTAAACAACCTTTTAAAAGGTTTCATCTAAAACTTTTAACAGTTCTTCTGCTTGTTCTTGTAAAACAAAAAAACATCTAAAGATTCTATGTAGAACCCATAACTATCCAAAGAACCTTCAAGGAACCTACAAAAAAGGTAGTTTCTGAGGGAACCATCATAGGTACTATGTAGAGCCCTACAACTCCATACCATTAAAGTACAAAGAATCTTTGACAAAAGCAACACTCTTAGAATCTTCTAAAGAACCTATATAGAACCACATTTAAAAAGGGTTTCAACCACTGTGGAAATCGTTCCAGTGGAAATGTTCTACTCACTGCCTGAAGATTTGTGAAAGGTTCTATCTAGAACTCAATCTAGTTAAGGTTAAATCTAGGACTAGAAATGGTTCCTCTCAGAGAACCAACCTTATAGGGACCTACAACCGAGCTTTACAAGAAGAAGCTGTTCCACAAGGTTCTAAGCAAGAGATGTCATTTTATAAATAAATAAATAAATAAATAAACAAACAGAATCTTCTTCTTGAGTCAATGTGGCACAAGAAAACGAGACCAAATGACGTTCCATAGAAACTCCTCAGAACTCCTAAGACCCCATAAGCATCCAAAGAACCCTGTAGAACCCTACAACAGAGGGTTTCATTATCATTATCAGGGGTACAAAAGGTTCATCACCATCCAAAGAACCCTAAAGAACCTTCAGTTCCTGGTATAGAATGGATTTAGAAAGCTAAGAACCCATCCACAAGGTTCTAAGTAAGTGATGTCATCATTTTCTAAATAAATAAATAGCAGCTTCTTCTTGAGTCACTGTGGAATTAGAGCAATGAGCCAGTTTAGGATTCTTCAGGGGTTTACTCGGTGAGACGATGTCTTCAAGGACGTTTTGAGAGTTTTGTTCCACAGAAGCTTCATCTATCATTTCAAGTAGAATAACATTTTGTTGTTGTTGAACATGACGTAAAAATGTGAAAAGCTTAAAACCATAAAAATCTGATTGATTTCCAGACTTTCACATCCCGAGTCCTTCAGAACAGTGTAGGATGTTTCTACAGTCATTAAATGCTATTATTTACTAGCAATGCCACTAATACCGCTAGCATGGCTAACAGCTCACGTCTCATAAAATAATGAGCTGAAAATAAATCTGTTGTCAGTGACGCTACGCGACACAGCCGTGTCGTCCGCGGCCTGAACGTGTTTTTGCTCTGCCAAGAATGCTGAGGCTTGAAGCTGCTGTGATGATGGATGACACGCTTCCACCTCTCTTCCATCCCTCTCTCTCTCTCTCTCTCCCTCATGACACACACTCACAGCCTGATGCTTTTCACTGCTAATTGGGCAACCTAGCAAATTTCTTCTCTGAGACAGAGGCCTGCTAATTTCGCAGCTAACAACACAACCCTGAACATGTCCGGCGAGTCTCTGCTAATTCTCACGCGCTATTTAAATATTACAGACTCTCATCTGTGAATGACCCGAGCTCTAAACGGACAAGATTATTCCGTTTAACTATAATGATGTTTATTACTGAGGGTCATCTGACTGTCTGATTGGTCAGAAAGGTGCTGATTCGTTTAGTAGAACAGTTACACGGAATACTGATCGTTGCTGTAGTAACAAATTAACAGATTTTTTCAAAAGTTCTCGTTGATGTGATGCTGAAATTTCTAAAAAGGATAAAACAACAGGAAAGGATACACTTAAAAGAACAGGTTTGGGAAGTAGATGGCAAATTCTGATTGGTTCTTTGGTAGCAGTGATCTCACTGTTACTAAATATAGTCCCGCCCACACTGAATATCAAGGAGGACAGCTGGGATTCTCCACAAAAGCTAAATCTCACAGTAAGAAGCTCATTAGAATAAAATAAAAATAATTAAAATAAAAATATCTACTCTAATATAACTAAAAAATATCACTCATTAAGTTTTACCCCTCATTAAGATATGACCCCTCTGTTGAACCTCTGAAGAGGACACGTTCTGTCCTAAAGCTTGTCACCGTGGAACCTTCTGTGATTTCTTCTGCTTCGATGGCTAGCAGTATGCTAACCTTCCATTTCAATAATTTATTCGTTTTAAATAAAACAGAGAGGAAACGAAGATGAAGAAACCGAAACTCAAAATCCCGCTCGTACTTAACTAGCCGGCTAGCTGTGACGCTAGGACGGCAGGAGGAGATCTAATTAGCATACTCATGAATATTTATCCGGAGATCCGGAGGTTTTCAGGGAAGTGTAGAGTGGCTCCCTCGCCGGAGAAGCGGCGGAAACCTTATATTATTCTACAGGAAAGAGTTTTATTAGTTTATAGAAGTGAGAAACTTTTTGTTTTAAGGTGATTCAGCACTCCTCCGGTCATCTATCAGTCCTGACATCTATTCTTTAACTGCTCCACACACTCAGTTGAACGGGGAAAGGTCTCCAGAACAGAGATGATAGAACAGCTCACCCTTTTTAGAAAGACCCCAACAAAAGACTTTTTTCAATTCAAGATGAAGAACAAAAAGGTATTTATTTTTCTGGCGTTTCTTTAAGGTTCTGCCGCGTTCTGTCCGTTTGCCTCACGCTCTTTTACTGTTTTCATTCTGTCGCTCGTTTGGGGATCTGTTTCCATGTTGCTGGATATTTGAGTGGGGTTCTCTAGGAGTTTATTGAGCAGGGAGAGTGCAGCTCTTTGGATGTAGTAGATACTGAAATCATCAGACTTAGTTTGATTTCAACTTAATTTAAGTTTCATTTTGACGTAAACTCACTTCTCTTAAACAACACTTTTTTTATACTAATAATTCTAGCCTCTGATTTGACTAGCCTCTGATTGGACTAGCCTCTGATTGGACTAGTCTTTGACTTGACTAGCCTCTGATTTGACTAGCCTTTGACGTGACCAGCCTTTGACTTAACTAGTCTTTGACTTGACTAGCCTCTGATTTGACTAGCGTCTGATTTGACTAGCCTCTGATTGGACTAGTCTTTGACTTGACTAGCCTCTGATTTGACTAGCCTTTGACGTGACCAGCCTTTGACTTAACTAGTCTTTGACTTGACTAGCCTCTAATTTGAATAGACTTTGACGTGACTAGACTCAAATTTTACTAACCTTTGACTTAACTAGCCTCTGACATGACTAGCCTCTAATTTGAATAGCCTTTGACTTAACTAGCCTCTGATTTGACCAACCTATGACTTGACTAGCTTCTGATTTGATCAGCCTTTGCCTTGACTAGACTCTAACAGGACTAGCATTTTATTTGATGACTTCATGGCTTACCTTCTCTTAGACTATACTTTTTACACTGACAATTCTAGCCTCCGAATTCACTAGCCTCTGATTTGACTGATTTGCCTAGCCTCTGACTTGACTAGCCTCTAATTTGTCTAGCATTTAATTTGACTAACCTCTGACTTGACTAGCCTTTAATTTGACAAGCCTTTGATTTGACTAGACTTTGACTACCCTCTAATTTGATCAGTTTTTGCCTTGACTAGACACTGACTTGACTAGCCTTTTATTTGATCAGCCTTTGACTTGACCAGCCTCTGATTTGACTAGACTTTGACTTGCCTAGCCTCTGATTCAACTAGACTCTAATTTGTCAAGCATTTAATTTGACTAGCCTCTGACTTGTTTTGACTTGCCTAATCTGCCTTGATTTGAACCTGACTTAATCTGACTTGTCCTGAAGTTTAGTCTCTGACGCAATCTGATCCAATTTTCCTTTCCCTGGATTTGACTTGACCCGCCTTTTGATTTGATTCGTACCGGAAACGCGCTGCTTTCGAACGCATATTTAATTCTCCCAGCTCTTCATGTCGGTGATGTAACCAAAAGAAAGAAAACAAAAAATGAAGCCATCACATGTGATGCTAAGCGTTTCGAGCGTGTGCCGAGCGTCTTTAAGATTTCGAGCTTAAACTTGTTTTTTCCCCCCTTCACTCACGTTTCCTAAGCGGCGAGTTTTCCGTGCTGTAACACAGATGCAATCAGTTCATTGTGCCATCTGCTCTTCACCAAGCAATTTTTCAGTATTGATTCCTGTGATGTTTTTTCACATCAGTGACTGCAGATCCACTCACATCAAACAGAAATGACTTCACCTCCCAGCAACAGCCACTGCAGCTCGCCTCTGATGGGCTTTTTTTTTTTCAGCAGCGACTCTCGTAGACGCTGAAATGTAAGTATTGCACGACACGAAGATTACGCACAGGTTTCATCATTTACGTTTCATCACATTTTTAACGGAATCAAAGAATCCGAGACTGGCGTGGGGTCATCGGGCCGGCCGAGTTTCCCGCCACTTTATGTGTGGAATGAAAGCGAGAAAATGAAAATGTGCTTCGGGGGGAAAAAAAAAAAAACCCTGCAAATTTTGCTGCAGGCAATTTTCACATGCATTATGTAATGACATCATTTACTGAATTTGTTTAAAAAAAAAAATCAACAGACCAGTGATGAATATTAACCGGTTTTCAAGTCTATCTTCTGCTCAGTGCTTTTTAAAGGTGTCCCATGGCATCTTTAGTTACAAAAATGAAGAAGGTTTGCAAAAATGATGCTAAAAACATGCTAGATTTTCTGACAAAAATCATTTCATGCTAATTTATCTACTAAATTCTGACTGAAACTATGAATATTTAAAAAAAACATCAATAAAATAAATGCAGTTTCTTGATATTTCAAAGCAATGCAATATTTTCGAATTAAAAAAACAAGCATTCATAATCTAATTTCTCGTTTTTGCACCTTAGGTCAAAATATCGATCGATAAATTTAGCTGTGAGGTTTAGGTTTAGCTTTGAGTTAGCATCATGTTTATTGTTCTGGTATGAACTGATCACGGAGAAAGGTACTCAGACCCCTCAGTTCACTGCTTCATGAAATTTATTCATAAAATAAATGCTGGTTGTTATTAGCTTTGACTAATATTTCAAAGCAATGCAACATTTTCTCATTTAGAAAAAATTGCATTCTTAATCTAATTCAAAATATCGATCTATAAAATCCACAAGAACTCTAGACTTTTTAAGGATAAACGATTCTTTAAAACTGATCCGAGATCAGAGGTTACCGGTCCGATTCACTGAACACGCTGAAACGTAACTTGGAATGAACTGATCATGGAGATGTGATGTGTGAAAGGTGCTTGGACCCCACAGATCGCTGCTTGTGGCTACATTTCCCATTTTAGACACATCTGTATTTTCACAGATTTCTCGTTACTAGATTCGCGTCCGATCTTTACATCCGATTAACTTCACATTCGTTAACGTCGATGTAAAAAGTACATGCATGAGTTAACTCATCCTTCCGTCACACATAAATACACACCTAACAGATCTGATGGTCCAAAATCCCCACAATCCTGTGAGCGAACATCTGTCCAAATAACAAACCCATGATGTATTTCAGGCATAATGAAGTACAGGCAGCTTCAGCGGAGTGATGACGAGATCCTGCAGGGAATTTTGTTTATCACACAGATGCGGAGAGACGGAATAAAAATAATGACGTGTCTGATTTATAGGTCCAGGTCCGATGCTGTAAATTTCAGTGTCATCTGACAGCAGATGTGTCGGTGCTGTAGGCGTACGAGTGTGTGCTCACGACTGGAGTGTGGAGAATAAACCAGACAAAAACAAGATGTACACAGTGTAGGATTAGCGCCCTGGGGATGCTAGCAACATATCAGTGTAAAAATGCTGTTAAAAAAATGACATATACATATTTATAAACACTTCACATAAAATATATTGTGTTAATAATACATTATGAGTCAATCTGCAAGCTGCATTAAAAACACACACACACACACAAATGTGACACAAAATGACAGCTTTTTAAATTGAAATACTATTAAAAAAAATATGCGAAAAAGTGTAAAATTAAATATTTCAATTAAAAAAAAGTAAAAATGTTTTATTATTGAACATTATTTTAAACATGGTTTAAAGGAATTAAATTAACTTAAATTAATTTTAAATGTAATTCAATTTAAATAAAATAAAATGATATAAAATAAAATACATTTAAAAATGAAAATATAATTATTATTATTATAATTATTGAATAATTATTATTCATTCCATGAAATGTATTCATGCTCAATATGTTTTTTAAAAATGTATTTAAATATAAAAAAACATAAACCTCAAATAAAACAGATAAATATATAAATAAATAAACTAAAATAAAATAACTAATCCTGCATTTTTTTCTGACTCAGTATTGATACTGAATATCAGATTGTTGCCATCGCTATCAAATATACTCAAATTTATTTTATATATCTTATTATAAAATTATTATAAAAATTATATGTATAAATAAAAAAATAATAATAATAAATCATTTAAAAAAATAAATGATTAGGGCTAGGAATTTTTTCCTATTTTTTCCCAAGGTTGAAATTCTGTGCAGTTACTTCCAAGCTCTTTAAAATAAAAAAATAAATAAAAAAAATCTTGAAAGAAGCAAACTTGTGTCAACAGAACCCAGTGATTTCAGACAAATGAGGTGACGGGTAAACTAAAAGAAGATATCTTCTCCTTCCTGACGGTCTCAGGCGACACAGACGTTCAAACCATCGCCGTTTTATTCGTCTGCCTTCGGTGCATTAGTGTAAAGCATTTCCGCTCCATAACTCAGTAATATAAACTCTTGTGTACAAGCCTGAGGAATTTAGCAGAGCAATAAAATAAGCTCTTAATAAGAGTTGAGTATTAAACCTGAAGAAGACGATAAACCAGCGACGGCAGAGCCAGGAATAATTTACACAGGAAGTGAAATGCCCAGAGCTGCTGTGGCTAATGCACATCTGTACCACTGAGAGAACTCACTCTGTACAAAAAAAGATAAATCTCCACACAAGGTCTGAGCCAGTGACTGGAGATATATATAAATACCCCCGGGGTAGAGGAAGGTTTCAGACGTGGAATTTAGAGGCAGGTCTTTTTCCTGGGGTTATGAAACTCTGCTCTGAAGCAGGATCGGCACGGCAGTGTTTACAGTGCTAACTCCACATCACAGTGATAAACGTGTACAGCGTGAAACCATGCGCTTATAGAATGTTATGGCTAGTCGCTTAGCGACAGAAACCCGATCAGAACCTGAACAGCGCCTCTGTGCCTCATATCAGGTCAAAACCAGGACGTAGCTACACTTAAACATGTAAAAACACCTCGGTAGATAGAGTCAGGCGGCTAAACACTGAACATCACGGAAGTGCGCGACGTAGCGAGAGGGAAATACGTTACGCTGGAAAATTTGCAGAAGTCGGATATCGAGGAACGAAAGTCTGGTCGTCTAGACGAAAAAACTTAAACAGAACCTGCTGGAGTGCAGAAACACAGGCCTGAACTGTTTTTCCTCACTGATAAAAGTGAAAGCATGAGACAAGTCGTTATTTAAAAGGGACACACGCTGGATTTATCCAATCAGGGTTGTTGATACGCGATTATGTAAATGAGAAGAAGATTAATCCCGGGTTCAGGAATGTAGAGTGTGAAAGGTCAGATGATGAAGAGTCAGGATTCAGTGTTAACCCCGGGGAAAGGAGGAGCAGTGTGAAACCTCCAACTACACAAACCCAGGATTCCCTTTACCCGGGGTTTACTAGGACCCAGGGGAAATATTTCATGTGTGAGACGCCTTTATGAGTGATAAGTAAAGAGATGTTACATAAAGTCACATGGACTAAAAACCATTAAGAATGAGAAAATCTAAAATAGAATATATGAATACAGGTCAGAGGAAGAAACAGGAAGAAGTTGTGTGAAGTTGTGTGTAACTTTTTGATGAATACACACAGTGTGTGCTGTAAAGTCAAGTCCAAGTCCCCGTGAATGAGTCGTTGCTATAGAAACAACATATTTCAGCCAATGACGTTTGATATAAAAGTCCAGACCTGTACTTACGTTCCGGTATTGAACTCAAACAAGTAAAGCAAATGAGTTTGAAGGCCACAAAAGTTGTGCGAAAGTAATGAACTCGACTGGAATCGACGCGGCGGCAGTTTTCTGTTCTTCTGTTATTTTCCTCCTTCAGTGAGATGAGACACTTTGATGGACGTTATCTGTTACTTAATCGATTACGCGCTCATTAGCATTGCAAATCGGTGCACTTCTCCGTAATCGCTTTGAACTCGCTCGGTGAAAAGATACAATATTTGAGGCGATAATAATAAATAAAAATCTTTAATGCGGCGAGAGAGAGAGAGAGAGAGAGAGAGAGAGAGAGGAAGCCTTATCGATTGGCTCGACTGCTTTGTATTCCGTTCACTAATAATTACCAGTGCAGCCTATCCAATTATTCACACACACACACACACACACACACACACACACACACAGGTTCATTATGCAAATCAGAGGGACTCGTTTAAAGCAGGCTTACAGGACTTCATTTACACTCCTGCGGACGTGATGATGCAGTCGATTACATTTTAAACGCCTCGGTTTCTTAATTGAACCAAACCCACGATTATAAAGTTTATAGAAATTGAAGTTCTTCGCGACGTCCGCCGTCACAGAGGAAGTGTGAAGGTTAATGGCGCTTGCTGGATTCTGGAAGGTTCGTAACAGTCGAGCGAGGGAGCTCGTGCAGAGGAAAGTCTCATTAACTGCGGAAGGAGGAAGGAAAGGAAAATATAGGAAAGGAAAAAAAAACAGCAAACTGAAATAAAAAAGAATGAAAAGAACCAAAGAAAGGAGCTCCATTGTGTTAAATTAGTGCTGTTAAATCACAGATTCTGGTCCGAAAGTGTTGATTCATTTTCAGTCCAGGATTCCATTAAAGTGCTCATTATAGTATGCGAGCGTTTCTATAGCAACGGCTTGAGAAATGATGATATAGAGACGTTTCCTTGAAGTGAAAAGAATTTATGAAATTCTTGAATTTTAAGGAATCTCCAGTGTCAGAGGTAAAGAAAGAGTTTTTTTTTTTTTAATTATTATTAATGACAAGAGAGGATGGTGATGGAAAGAGCGTTTATAGCTGCTATAACATGAACATGATGTTCTGGAGATGTTCGGCATCATTACGTGTAGCTAGAAACACCACAGAAGTATGAGATGTCAGTTAGTAATAATTTTAAAAATGACTTTAATTTAGTAAATTAATGAAACCCCCAGTAGAGCTGTTTCATTACACCACACAGTCGCTGATTATTTTCCTACAACAGCATGCCATGATGAACCTACTGCTTTATAACTGCATTTATTTATTGATTGATTAATTTTTTTATCCATTTATTTATTTATTTATTTATTTATTTATTTATTTATTCATTCATTCATTCTTTCATTTTTTATTTATTTATTAATTGTTTTATTTATTTATTTATTTAATCATTTACTCATTCAATCAATCATTTTGTATTTATTTATTTATTTATTTTCATTATTTATTTATTTATTCATTGTTTTATTTATTTATTTATTCATTAATTAATTCATTCATTCATTCTTTATTTATTTATTCATTGTTTTATTCATTCATTCATTCATTCATTTTGTATATATTTATTTATTGCTTATTTTTAAGTTTTACATTGAACATTTCTGAATTTTTAAGAAAAATATTTATTAAGGAGTCTTTTGCTCTGTTGTATAAATTATAATGAGATTTTTTTTTTAATAAAGCATGTCTGAGAAAGTAAATACATTACAAATTAAAAAGTGACAATAAAAATAAGCAAAAAGACGTCTACTCTTTTAGTATATTACACCCCAAACCCAAGCTGATATACAGCGAATTAATGAACGTGGGATTCATTTAAAAAGAAAAAACTCAGAAACTCTACGGTGGAAATCAGATGAATGATAGGGTGTGTTCAGAATAAATGAAAGAAATAATCTAAAATATAGCATGAAATACAGCGGGCTTGTGCTCATGCTGAAAAAAGTTCCTATATGAAAGTTTTTTTTTTCTCCATGACAAATTCGAGCATTTTTCATCTTTCGCTGTCGTGTTATTTATATTGATGCAGGATGGAAACAGAGCTCCTAAAGCTGGCTATTTCCAGAGCTGAGAATATTATTCTGCGTATTTCATCATGAAACTGAGAAAAAAAACTGAAGCATTAAAACGTGTAATTGTGCTGCAGAACCCAGCTGGGAGCCAGTTAACGCTTCAAATTCTGGAAAATAATTTCCAGTCATTAGTGATAAATAACAATGCTTTGAAAATTCTGTGGAAATTAATAGACGTTTAATTACGGGGAAATTGATCGGAGGTGTTATTAACAGACGCAGATGCCATTGAGGTGATTAACAAAACAGGCGTTTGTTTACTCTAACTTTTTTTTTTTAAGGCTGACAGGATTCTATTCCCATTCTGCGAATGACGGACTGTCCGGCAGAGATTACTGCAAGAGGGGGAGAAAAAGAAAAAGAAAGAATGTGTCACTTATCAGAAAGTGAATGTCAGATATATGTCAGAGAATGAAAAGGCTTTTCATACTGACGACGCTGGAAGCTGTGTGTCTCTCGTCTCCGGACAGAGATAGTGGGAGAGAGGGGGAGAGAGAGAGAGACACAGAGGGAGAGAGAGACACAGAGGGAGAGAAAGAGACAGGGAAAGAGACAGAGAGACTGACCTGACACAGAGAGAGAGAGAGAGAGAGGGCTGGAAAATGTGAGAAATGTGAGACAGACACCAAAGCTCCAGTTCTGTGACACAAAGGAAAATAAGAATAAAGATAAAACTCAGAGAGAGAGAGAGAGAGAGAGAGAGACAGACAGGGACAGAAAGAGACAGAAAGGGACAGAGAGAGAGACTGACCTGACAGAGAGAGAGACAGAAAGGGACAGAAAGGGACAGAGAGAGAGACTGACCTGACAGAGAGAGGGAGAGAGAGAGAGAGAGAGAGAGAGTTTCTCAGGGGGCTGGGAAATGTGAGAAATGTGAGACAGACACATTCTCAGCTCTGGCTCTGTGACACAATGAAAATAAGAATAAATATAAAACAGAGAGAGAGAGAGAGAGAGATTGACCTGACAGAGAGACACAGAGAGAGAGCATGTGATCTGCCTGTGAATTTTATAAATACACAAACGTCACATTATCTTAAACGGAACAAACTGTGATCTACAACAAGATGAGACGGACTAGAGATCCGAGATGATCTGCTCTGCAGTCTAGAGCCGTAGCCATGCAGTCCTCCATCTCTCTCTCTCTCTCTCTTTCTCTTCAGCTATCCGTCTGTCAGCAAAACTTTCCAGGATCATTAAATATATAAAGCGAGCTACCTCCAAGGACAGAGGCAGAGTTTTAGGGCAGATCAGATCTGGCCTATTTGCAAAGGCAGAATAAGGACAGCTGTCTAAATCATGGCCTCGTCAAATTTTTAAATAAATTTGGTCAAAACTCAGGATACTCTGAGGGGAAAAAAAACTAAAGAGCATAGGATTGGATTTTTGTGTGTGCGATAATTAGGGGGCCAAGCACCAGAGATTCCCAGGCACTCTACAGGAATGTCTTAGTATTATTTTTCTTATATTTATTCCTCCACAAGATGTGCACATGGTGATAAAATGCAAAGCAGCAGAGTTCAGAAATGTCCTACTCCTCAATGTCGAGCAACAATATCAGCTTTCAGAGAACCTTATCAGGACAGGACGAGGACAACGGCCGCACAGACTCCTGCTCTCACTCTCCCTGATCTGAGTGTTCACTTCTTCTCACATTTCAGTAAATATAACATAAATAAATCGGCTTAGCATCTATCTGGTTCGATTATATTACCTGCTCTTTTTTAGATTAGCTAAGAATTTTCAGGGAAGCAAAACTAGTGGAATTTTTGGCGGCTTATTGTACATGAAATTCGGCACAGTGACGCCTGACAGTCTCGGCTACATGAACAGTCATTTTAATGAACATCAATAGCGCCCCCATACAGAAAATTTGACATGTTAAAACATAATTCTTCCAAATGCAACGATTCTGTGGGTCAAACAGTTTCCCAGATTCCATGACATTCCCACTCTATCAGATTTCTTTCACTCCTTCTCCTGGTCCAATCATCACCGGGGTTAATAGCCCTGTTTCTTGGATTTTTTTGATCCATGACACAGTCATCCAGAACAAATCACCAAACAGGAAATGGTTGTTGAACACACTGTTTATAATCAACTGTATCCCTTTCTCACAGAACATCCTCCGAGATCCCAACCAGGTCTCAGGGACAGACATTCCGTTGTCCGTCACTGAGAAACTATGTGCTACTACATTAGCCAAGGCTCATCTTTTCTCATCCTCCTCGACCTTTCTGCAGCATTTGACACAAGACTCTCTTGTCCACCCTCAGGGGTCTTGGAATTCACAGAGCAGCATGGGAATGATCTGCTTCCCACCAAGCAACATGGAGGGGTTCAACACCTGCTCCAGACAGATTCTCCACTGGTGTCCCACAAGGCTCAGTACTTGGTCCTCTCCTTTTCTCCTTCTATACTCACTCTTTTAGTGAAGTTATATCCTCACATGGGTTCTCTTTCCACTGCTATGCTGAAGACACTCAACTTCAACTTCTCCTTCCCTCCCTCAGATACCATGGCTTTTGCTCAGATCTCATCAGCTGAAACTCAATCCCAGCAAAACTAAACTGCTGGTCATCCCAGGTGTTTCCTTCCCAGCCCAGGATCTCCCTGAAAAACTCCCTGATCTCCCCTTCGGTCACTGCTTGAAACCTTGGAGTAACCATGGACAATCAACTGTCCTTTTCCTCACATGTTACTAATGTGACACACTCATGTTGGTTTCTTCTGTACAACATCAGAAGGATGCGACCATTCCTATCCACACAGGCTGCTCAAGTGCTTGTTCAGTCTCTGGTCATTTCGAGACTGGACTACTGCAGCTCTTTACTGGCAGGTCTTCCTCTGAATGAAATTTGTCCTCTGGAAATGATCCAAAATGCAGCTTGTTTTCAACCTGCCTAAGTTCTCCCACACCACCCCACCGCTGCGCCTCCACTGGCTACTGGTAGCTGCATGACATTTAAAACACTGATGCTTGCCTACAAAGCCAAGAATGGACCAGAACCATCTGACCTCAAAGCTCTTATCAGTCCTCACACTGCACCTCGCTCCATCAGGTCCACTAGCACTGCTCGACTGATCCCACCATCTCTCAGGGTAAGAGGTAGGTCTACATCTAGACTCTTCTCTGTTCTGGCACCGAGGTGGTGGAATAAACTTCCCCAAGATGTCCGAACTGCTGAGTTACTGGCCGTCTTCAAACGACGGGTGAAGTCCTACCTCTCCCTGAAACTGTCTGTTTGTGTGTATATATATATCTTCTTTAAAAAATGTGCTATATTTTTTCCCAACAAAGTTTTAGACTGATGGTATCTTTAGTCTGTGACCTAGCAAGCCAGTATTGATGTTTTCACTGACGGAGACTTTAAAGCACTTTTGTACATCGCTCTGGAAAAGGCCATCTACCAAACGCCGTAAATGTACACATTTTGAACATTTGCCTAAATTCCAATTATTTATATTTGCTTGTTTGAATGACACAACTGTGTGTTTTTGCTCAATAAAGCAAAAATAAAATATAAAAGGATTTAATGTGGCCTGTGGTAAAGCATTGCAGCTGCTGTAACGTAAGTGATAACAGGAACTAAAGTGTTTCAGGGACACGTAATTTTAAACGGATAAAAATGATAATATTCTGTGTGTTAATAACATTTTTTGATGGAATAAAATACTAAGAATCATTAATTATTAGACTTCACAACTACCTTTTTTTTACTGTGTATATTTCAAGCAGGAAGTCAGAATGAAGATAGTTTTATATTTTTGAATCAATCGCGCTTGTAGAATTCATTAAGTCATTAATTCCGCCTTCCTCGCCCATCAACCCGGACTGGAGATGTGTTGCACTTGTGTCGACTCCGGCGTGTTGAAGCGCACACATTCCTGAGTTACTGCTAATAATAAAAGGAACATTAACTCCAGCAGAGCTTCAGTAATACAAATAAAAACTAATCTCTCTGAGCATTTTCAAACACAAGTTCTACACAACATTAGCTTTGTGTTATCCCTTAAACTAGAGCGCGGTTCTCCCAGTGGAACAGACTGACGGAACTAATCAGCTATTTATCAATCCCTGCTCCTGTTGATTAAAACGTGGCGGAGCTGGAAATCAACAAATTCTACAATATAGCAGCGTGTGGAAAACTTATGATGGACAAACAGGCAACCAAAACACAAAACCAGGGCAACAACACTGGGGCTCTGAGGCTCTGGCTAGTTCATGAATTTATATCACTAAAAGATCAATTTCTCTATAAAAGTGTTTTCCTTCAGTTAAAACAAAGCAAATAATTTTCCCTTTAACAACTCAAGTAAAAAAAAAATCAGATGATGTTCTTCAAACACTAGCTGAAAGCTGATTGGCTGATGACTGCAATGTTTTTTAAATGCTAGCTGAAAGCCGATTGGCTAAAATATGATGGCCAAATTATTTCAAACATGCTGAATGAAAAAAGCTGATTGGCTGATAATGAAAAAAGCTGATCGGCTAAAGCTTGAAAACACTTGCTGAAAGCTGATTGGCTGATGATGGGCATATTTTTCAAACATAAGCTAAAAGCTGATTGGCTGATGGGCATATTTTTTCAAACATGCTAAATGAAAAAAAACTGATTGGCTGATGACACAAAAAGCTGATTGGCTGAAGACAACCATGTTTTGCAAATGCTTGCTGAAAGCTGATTGGCTGATGATGTCCATGTTCTTTAAACAGCTGAAAGCTGATAGGCTGATTACAGTCATATTTTTCCAAACATGCTGAATTAAAAAAAGCTGATTGGCAGACAAAAGCTGATTGGCTGATGATGGTCATGCTTTTCAAACACTAGCTGAAACCTGATTGGCTGATGGGAAGCATTTTTCCTAAACATGCTGAATGAAAAAAGCTGATTAGTTTATGACAAAAAAAGCTGACTGGCTGATGAAAGCTGATTGGCCGATGACAGACATGTTCTTCAAACTCTAGCTAAAAGCTCATTAGCTGATGGTCATGTTTTTCAAACACTAGCTGGAAGCTGATTGGCTGATGACGGCCATGTTTTTCTATATTCCAGCTGAAGCATGTCCGATGTTGGTCCTGCCTGCTGAAACCCTGATAAACTCTGACTGGCTGACGACAGCCATGCTATTCAAATGTCTGCTGAAAACTGATTGGCTGATTCAGTCATGCTATTTCAAATCAGTCATCCCAAAAATCATCCCTCAACTACATAACATGCCAGCACAAGTGTTTGGAATCCTAATTATGTTTGGGAAAAAATATAAACACACTAAAACAGACGTGTATTTTTATTAAACTGAAGCAGCCGTCATTTCTGTACTAATCAGCATGAGGAAGCTCCGCGCTGCTAACGTGTCCTGAGACGCAGTCCGATTTAGACACGCAGAGAGGACGTGCTGTTTCAGCCTCACATTTCAAAGGAACATTAGCTTTTTTTAAGAGCTAGTGTTACACGAATAAAAATAAACAGGTAGCTGCGTGCAGTTTTCACATCACAAAGACAGCAAACATGCAGCATTCCTTTGAACGAGAGCTTCTCCCAAGAAGTATAGAAAGAAGAAGGAATAAAAACACTCTGTATCAGCAACCGCCCAAAATATACTCATTTTGTCCCTGAAAACGCAGGCGAGTCGAAGGTCCGTGTGCTGAAGGTGAATGATATGAAATGAAATTCTATAAGATTACGCTTATGGGCTCCTGTATGGAGATGGAAATGAGATTGGACTGGAATAGACTGGTAAAGTATTGCACGCTGGTCTCCGGTGATATCCCATGATTCTATAGTAACGCGATCACACAGACCTGGCGTCTCTAAAAGCGTCCATAATGGGAATATTGCGTTAGTGGAAATGTGAGCTCTATGAAATCATCATCATATACAGAACAGTTATGCAACCTTCATGAAGCCATGGGTTTTCAAAAAGGTTACATAAGCCTTTCATAGTTCTGAAAAAAAAGACATTAAAACAAAATAAATAATTAAATCTATACAATTCTGATTCCCTTCTTAATTCTTACTGAATCCTTTACTCAGGATAATGTCCAGATTAGCATGATCACTATGCTAATTATGATCAACTGATTTGTACGTCCTGAGCTAGCTTGCCAGCAACACACACAATGTGCTAGCATAATATTAACCAGTGTTAGCTAATGAAGGCTAGTGCTTACTCTAACATCATCTAGCTTAAAGGATCTGCTAGTGAGTGAGTGAGTAAATGAAGGAGTGAGTGATTGAGTGAGTGATTGAGTGAGTGAGTGAGTGAGTGAGTGAGTGAGTGAATGATTGAGGGATTGAGAGAGTGAGTGAGGGAGTGGGGAAGGGTGTAAAAGATTGAGTGAGTGAGGGATTGAGTGATTGATGGAGTGAGGGAGTGAGTGAGTGATTGAGGGAGTAAGTGAATGAGTGAGTGAGGGAGTAAGTGAGTGAGTGAGTGATTGAGGGAGTGATTGAGGGAGTGATTGAGGGAGTAAGTGAGTGAGTGAGTGATTGAGGGACTAAGTGAGTGAGGGAGGGAGGGAGTGATTGAAGGAGTAAGTGAGTGAGTGAGTGATTGAGGGAGTAAGTGAGTGAGTGAGTGAGTGAGGGAGTAAGTGAGTGAGTGATTGAGGGAGTAAGTGAGTGAGTGAGTGAGGGAGTGAGGGAGTAAGTGAGTGAGGGAGTGATTGAGGGAGTAAGTGAGGGAGTAAGTGAGTGAGTGAGTGAGGGAGTAAGTGAGTGAGTGATTGAGGGAGTAAGTGAGTGAGTGAGTGAGTGAGGGAGTGAGGGAGTAAGTGAGTGAGGGAGTGATTGAGGGAGTAAGTGAGGGAGTAAGTGAGTGAGGGAGTAAGTGAGTGAGTGATTGAGGGAGTAAGTGAGTGAGTGAGTGAGGGAGTGATTGAGGGAGTAAGTGAGTGAGTGAGTGATTGAGGGAGTAAGTGAGTGAGTGAGTGAGGGAGTGATTGAGGGAGTAAGTGAGTGAGTGAGTGATTGAGGGAGTAAGTGAGTGAGTGAGTGAGGGAGTGATTGAGGGAGTGAGTGAGTGAGCGAGTGAGGGAGTGAGTGAGCGAGTGAGGGAGTGATTGAGGGAGTAAGTGAGTGAGTGAGTGAGGGAGTGATTGAGGGAGTGAGTGAGTGAGGGAGTAAGTGAGTGAGTGATTGAGGGAGTAAGTGAGTGAGTGAGTGATTGAGGGAGTAAGTGAGTGAGTGAGTGAGGGAGTGATTGAGGGAGTGAGTGAGTGAGTGATTGAGGGAGTGAGTGAGCGAGTGAGGGAGTGATTGAGGGAGTAAGTGAGTGAGTGAGTGAGGGAGTGATTGAGGGAGTGAGTGAGTGAGTGATTGAGGGAGTGAGTGAGCGAGTGAGGGAGTGATTGAGGGAGTAAGTGAGTGAGTGAGTGAGGGAGTGATTGAGGGAGTGAGTGAGTGAGTGATTGAGGGAGTGAGTGAGGGAGGGAGTGATTGAGGGAGTAAGTGATTGAGGGAGTAAGTGAGTGAGTGATTGAGGGAGTGAGTGAGTGAGTGAGTGATTGAGGGAGTGAGTGAGGGAGCGAGTGAGTGATTGAGGGAGTAAGTGAGTGAGCGAGTGAGTGACTGAGGGAGTAAGTGAGTGAGCGAGTGAGTGACTGAGGGAGTGATTGAGGGAGTGATTGAGGGAGTGAGTGAGTAAGTGAGTGAGTGATTGAGGGAGTGAGTGAGGGAGTGAGTGAGGGAGTGATTGCGGGAGTAAGTGAGTGAGTGAGTGATTGAGGGAGTAAGTGAGTGAGTGAGTGAGGGAGTGATTGAGGGAGTGAGTGAGGGAGTGATTGAGGGAGTGAGTGAGCGAGTGAGGGAGTGATTGAGGGAGTGAGTGAGGGAGCGAGTGAGTGATTGAGGGAGTAAGTGAGTGAGCGAGTGAGTGACTGAGGGAGTAAGTGAGTGAGTGAGTGAGTGACTGAGGGAGTGATTGAGGGAGTAAGTGAGTGAGTGATTGAGGGAGTAAGTGAGTGAGTGAGTGAGGGAGTGATTGAGGGAGTGAGTGAGTGAGTGATTGAGGGAGTGAGTGAGCGAGTGAGGGAGTGATTGAGGGAGTGAGTGAGGGAGCGAGTGAGTGATTGAGGGAGTAAGTGAGTGAGCGAGTGAGTGACTGAGGGAGTAAGTGAGTGAGCGAGTGAGTGACTGAGGGAGTGATTGAGGGAGTGAGTGAGGGAGTGAGGGAGGGAGGGAGGGAGGGAGGGAGTGAGTAAGTGAGTGAGGGAGGGAGGGAGGGAGTGATTGAGGGAGGGAGGGAGGGAGGGAGGGAGTAAGTGAGGGAGTGAGTGAGGGAGTGATTGCGGGAGTAAGTGAGTGAGGGAGGGAGGGAGGGAGTGATTGAGGGAGGGAGGGAGGGAGGGAGTAAGTGAGTGAGTGATTGAGGGAGTGAGTGAGGGAGTGAGTGAGGGAGGGAGGGAGTGAGTGAGTGAGTGAGTGAGTGAGTGATTGCGGGAGTGAGGGAGGGAGGGAGGGAGGGAGTGATTGAGGGAGGGAGGGAGGGAGTGATTGAGGGAGGGAGGGAGTGAGTAAGTGAGTAAGTGAGTGAATGAGTGAGTGAGTGAGTGAGTGAGTGAGTGAGTGAGTGAGTGAGTGAGTGAGTGAGTGAATGAGTAAGTGAGTGAGTGAGTGATTGAGGGAGTGAGTGAGGGAGTGAGTGAATGAGTGAGTAAGTGAGTGAGTGTGATTGAGGGAGGGAGGGAGGGAGGGAGTGATTGAGTGAGGGAGTGATTGAGTGAGTGAGTGAGTGAGTGAGTGAGTGATTGAGTGAGTGAGTGAGTGAGTGAGTGAGTGAGTGAGTGAGTGAGTGAGGGAGGGAGTAAGTGAGTGAGGGAGTGAGTGATTGAGAGAAGGAGGGATTGATTGGGTGAGTGAGGAATTGAGGGAGTGAGTGAGTGGGTGAGTGATTGATGGAGTGAGTGAGGGAGTGAGTGATTGATGGAGTGAGTGAGGGGGTGAGTGATTGATGGGGTGAGTGATGGAGTGAGTGAGGGAGTGAGTGATTGATGGAGTGAGTGAGGGAGTGAGTGATTGATGGGGTGAGTGAGGGGGTGAGTGATTGATGGGGTGAGTGAGGGGGTGAGTGAGGGGGTGAGTGATTGATGGAGTGAGTGAGGGGGTGAGTGATGGGGTGAGTGATTGATGGAGTGAGTGAGGAAGTGAGTGATTGATGGAGTGAGTGAGGGAGTGAGTGATTGATGGGGTGAGTGAGGGGGTGAGTGATGGGGTGAGTGATTGATGGAGTGAGTGAGGAAGTGAGTGATTGATGGAGTGAGTGATTGATGGAGTGAGTGAGGGGGTGAGTGATGGGGTGAGTGATTGATGGAGTGAGTGAGGGGGTGAGTGATGGGGTGAGTGATTGATGGAGTGAGTGAGGAAGTGAGTGATTGATGGAGTGAGTGAGGAAGTGAGTGATTGATGGGGTGAGTGATTGATGGAGTGAGTGAGGGGGTGAGTGATGGGGTGAGTGATTGATGGAGTGAGTGAGGAAGTGAGTGATTGATGGAGTGAGTGATTGATGGAGTGAGTGAGGGGGTGAGTGATGGGGTGAGTGATTGATGGAGTGAGTGCGGTTAAAAACACATCAGAAACACAGCACAAAGCCAAATATGAACTCTGCGCTAATGAAAGTAATATTTTGTGGCGTAATAAGAGAGCAGTGTGTAAATACGCAGAGAGAAAGCCGAGCGTGAACGAGAGCCGACAATACGAGCTTAACGCATGAACGCTTCCTTATCGCAAGCTGTTCAGCGGCCACTTCCCCAAAGCCACACGGCAGAACGATTCGGCTGAGAAAACCCGCGGCGAGAAAAAGCGACGGCTTCAACCGCGGTGCCGTCAGACGTCGTGTCAGAACGCTAGTCGTCTTCTCGCTGAAATAATGATTCGCTTTTGTATTTTTCCCCCTCGTTTCATTCCAGGATATAAATGGAGCGAGTTCTGAACAAGATTTCATCAGTGCCGGCGTTATTAGAACGAGATTTACTGATTTACTGAATTAATAAATACGGAATGAATACAAAATTAACGCAAAGCCGCTCTTTTTCTTCTTCTTCTTTATCTTCTTTATCTTACATGTGGAAAAAAGTAATGAGGCAGCAATCAATGAGGCAGGACTCAAAAAAAAAAAAAAGATCAACTGAGTAGAAAGTGCCACAGGAGCACACCCGGAGGTGCTGAAAAGAAAATCCTAGCAGGCTGAGAGGAAAAAAACATCTTTCATCACAGAGAATGTCAGATATATGATGAGATGACAAAGCTAGATTTGTTTCTAGATGTACAAAAAGCAGCGAGGAAAAACATCTGCTGTGTCGCTGCTTAATATTAACAAGTAGCTTAATCAAACTCGTGCGTTCTTTCCCCTTCGGTGAATCGCAGTTTGCGTTTGTTCTGAGGGCTAGTTTCAGAGAGGTGTGTATCGCCATAGCAACAGGTCAAAAAACACACTATATGGCCAAAGGTTTTGGGACGTCTGCCTTTACATGCACATGAATGTAGTATGGAGTTGCCCCGCCCTTTACAGCTATAACAGCTTCAACTCTTCTGGGAAGACTTTCCACAAGGTTTAGGAGTGTGTTTATGGGAATTATTGACCATTCCTCTAGAAGAGCATTTGTGAGGTCAGGCACTGATGTTGGACAAGAAGGTCTGGCTCACAGTCTCCACTCTAATTCATCCCAAAGGTGTTGAGGTCAGGACTCTGAAGTTCCTCCACACCAAACTACATCCGAACAATCTTCCATGACTTTATGGACCTTGCTTTGGTCACTGGTGTGCAGTCATGTTGGAACAGGAAGGGGTCATCCCCAAACTGTTCCCATAAAGTTGGAAGCATGAAATTTTCCAAAATGTCTTGGTATGAAGCTGAAGCATTAAAATCGCTTGTTATCTAAAGCCAATGTCAGAAAACGTAACGTTACAGCATGACAGCTTTACCTCATTTTACCTCTCCGACACTGGAGACTCCTTCTGAGGAACGTGAAACAAACGTCTGCAACATTAAACTTAAAGAAAAACTTCATCGAAAACTTCACGTTTTTTTAATGGCTTTACATGAAGCGCCTTTGGAAGCTGTTACCGTAGAAACAATGACATCTCAGGTCCAATCAGAATCAAGAACTCGGCCCGGCTGTGGCAATATAATCTCTGATTTTAAAGTGCGCTCCCTCCTCGGCTGTAAAAAGGTATTAAAAGCAAAAAACAAAAGAAGAAAAACCAACGTATCGTGCTGCTCATCACACAAGAGCTTTAAATATAAAATACTCGACACACGCCGGTTCAATCGCTTTTATTCATCCAGTAGGTCTCCGAAGCGGCCCCGTGCGACAGTCACGAGCACTTAACTGTTTTCGCGCACGTCATGACGCGGCCCTCGTGAATAAAACGAGGCCCGAGTGCAAGCGGGAAAGTGGCACTGATCTCACGGGAGCGTGGAGAACGAGGCTCCACAGCTTCATACCAAAAACACGTCGTTTAACAGAGGAAAAGAGTGGTGTGGAGAAAGATCTCACACACACACACACACACAGATATATGAAGTGCTGAAGTGGGCTTTGCAAGCCAAAAGGCCAAAGAGCATCGGAGCCTCTGAGAGCACGTCCTGACATTAATGGGGAAAGTGGGACAGTCGTGACTGGCCTATCGACAGCATGCAACACACCCACACTCATCTCTCATCCTCATCTCCTCGCTGCAGATATGAAGAGCCGAGCCCGCTCTCGCACGCTCTCGCACACTCGCTTGCTCTCCATAATGAAGTTTTAAAATGTCACATTGGCCTGCATGTGAATATTTATTTCAAATCACGAAAAAAGAAACAGCGGACGAGTCTGTAGTCTGTATCTAAAGCCTGAGGTGTGGCTCGGATCCACAGAGCGTGATGAGCGAGTGCAGCTGTGCTCCTTCCACTAATTACGCAAATAATATTCAGGCATGAGGTGATGAGAATGCCGGTCAGGTCCGAGGGCCTCTCTCGTTACGGCCCGCACGTCTGCAGGAGAAAGACCTCTGTGACCACGGAAAACAAAAGATATTTGCGAGCTTGAGCTCCACTTGGCCTTTTGTCATGTATAACGACGCCTCAGGCGCCGACGCTGGGACTCGAGAGGAGACGTGGACAATTCGATGCTGAGATACAGAACCGAGACGAATAAAACACCCTGTGGTGAGCAGAGATGGGAAAACAATCAACCATGTTACTGTGAGCAAACTTCCCTTCCTCACATAGCACAGCAATTTTATTTATTAATATACACAGATCAGGCATAACATTATGACCTGAAGTGAATAACACTGATGAAACTGCTGGGATTTTCACACACAACAGTTTAGACAGAATGGCGCGAAAAAACAAAAACCACCCTGTGAGCGGAGGATCTGGAGGCTGAAACACCGTGTTGAAGAGCATCTCAGGAAAAAAACAACACATCAAACCTAGAGCTCCAACATCAGGTTCCTCTCCTGAAAGCCAAGAACAGGAACCTGAGGCTTTCATGGGACAGATGAAGACCAGATTCTGTGCCCATGATCCATACTACAGTTCAAGTCACAGAGATCAGACTTTTTCTTCATTCTGATGGGAACGTTAACTGAAGCTCCTGACGTGGATCTGCATGATTTGATGTATTGTGCTGCTGCCACATGATTGGCTGATTAGATATCTGGCATATATAAGCAGGTGTTCCTAATAAAGTGGACTGTACATATCCGGTATCCAATCCTCTGGGTTTATGATCAGTGTCAGGTCTGATTTTTATAGAAGCATTTTTTAGAGACTATGTTACAGATTTACTTCAAAACACCGCAGGCTAATGATCACCATGTCATTCCTACATCATTCCCACTATATCTGTGTGTGTGTGTGTGTGTGTGTGTGTGAGAGAGAGAGAGATATCGAATAATGTCGCACCCATGCCTCTAACGCGAAGCAGCACTAATGACTTCGGTGAAAATGTAAAATGGTGGCTGTATTTTTTCAGAAACTTCTCAGCCGTCCATGCCGTGCGGATTAATAGTCCGAGTCTCGCGTCCTGAATCTCAGCATAGTCTCTCTGCTATGTAGCTTCTGCTAATGAGGAAGAGAGCCAGCGTTTCCTTTCAGCCCAGGAGAACATGGAGGGATCCCTGCTCATGAATTCATCTTCTCTGCTCTAATTTCGATTCCTGAAGTGCACTGAAGTGTTTTGAGTTAATGTTAGCTTTTAAAGAAAAAAGAAAGATCGGAAACTGTAGACATTACGTACGTTTTATTCTGAAATTTCTAATCGGACTTGCTGAGAGATGAAAACGTATCAGGAACATATTGTTATTGTTTATCACTAATATTGATACTGATACTGAACATGGGGATAACTTAATACTTCAAATGAGCTCGCTAACAGACTCCTGCTCTCCAGGTCAGATCGTACGATCGACGTCCTCTTACGATTAAGGAAAATTATGTACGTTCTCTTTACGTCATAAATCAGTAAATCAGCAATGATTACTTGTGTAAAGATGAATTATGTCCTGTTTACATCGAAAAATAGTAAATAAGCAACGATAATTTACATAAAGCTTAATTACATTCTTTTCAGGAACAAATCCGTATCGGTCACTTATGTAAAGATTATTTACATTCTGTTTCCGTCATAAATCATCCATGATTACTTATGTAAAGATTGTTTACGTTCTTTTTACGTCATAAATCAGTAAGTCTGCGATAATCACTTGCAAAAAGTTTAATTATGTGCTGTTTAGGTCATAAATCCCCCACAATTACTTACGTAAAGATTATTTACGTTCTGTTGACGTCGTAGATCATTCACGATTACTTATGTAAAGATTACTTACGATCTGTTTACGTCATAAATCAGAAAAAACACAAATATTACTTACATAAAGATTACTTATGATCTGTTTACGTCATAAATCAGTGATCAGCAATAATCACTTACGTAACGGTTACTTATATTCTGTTTACGTCATAAATCAGTAAATCCCCTACAATTAAGTAAAGATTACTTATGTTCTGTTTACGTCATAAACCAGTAAATCGGTGACGTTTGCTTACATAAAGTTTATTTTCGGTAAGATTTCTTACGTTTTGTTTACATCATAAATCAGTAAATCAGAGACATCTACTTATGTAAAGATTACTTACGATGTGTTTACATCAGAAATCAGTAAATCAACGACGATTACTTATGTTATGTTTACATTATAAATCTGCCACAATCACTTACGACCTGTTTACATCATAAATCAGTAAATCAGAGACATCTACTTACGTAAAGATTACTTATGTTTACATTGTAAATCTGCCACGATTACTTACAACCTGTTTACGTCATAAATCAGTAAATTGACAATGATCACTTAAGTAAAGATGTTCTATTTGCATCAGAAATCAGCAGCTATGGAAATCAGCTTGTGTGAGCCTCAGGAAATTAAAAAAAAAAGAGTATCTTTATGTTGTCGCTATTTATAGCTATCCAGCTGTGACATCATCCTACGTCATCCTCCTATTGTCGGGTTTTATTTAAGTGTCATAGCATAATTCACACTGTACGATTTTTAATCAGAGTTTTCTCACAGCAGCAGAACTTGACGTTTAACTTGACAATCTGTAAGATTTGGAGCTGTCAATCACGTGCTCGGGATTTCACGGAGAACCGAAGCAATCAGACGCACTCACTTCACTCCATTACCTGCATTAATTCTGACATAAATGAATAGATTCGGTTGATGACTGAAATCTGTGGTGAGTCTGAGGTGGTGTGATGTGGTGTGATGCGAGCTCGGCGTCTTAAATAAAAGCCTCTTATTGGTCACAGCGTGATCAGAGGCAAATAAAATGGTGGGGGATTCATCCCGGGTGGTGAGGAGGACTAACGATCAATTAATTCATTGCTCTCAAGGAGGAGGAAATTCACATCATTTATTGAACTCCTGTAGTAATGCGCTTCATTAAAAACATAATAAATCAAGAGATCGAGGAAGCCCCGGACTGAGGAACACGCCCATCATCGCTGAATATTTCTGATTCGACTGTTGTTTTATTTTATATTCAAGCCATTTTATACTGACAAGATGCCTGAGGTGCAGATGTGACGATGAGGATGAGGATGAGGTTAGGGCAGGATCTGTCTAGTAAAGTCTCTTTTAATATGATCTTAGTATTGGATACAGGGTTGCCAGATTCAAGTCAAAATTATTCTCCTTGTACTATACCTTGGTCACTAAATAATATTAGTGTTAATTATTATTTTAATTCCAACCAAACATTAATGTAAAATAAATAAATAAATAAAAATGTAAAAATTCCAGGTTGCCAGATTGAATCAAGTCCTTGCAAGACGATAACTCCCTCCTACTACCTCAGTAGATTAAAATTATTAAATAGTATCTGCACAAATTATGATTTTTTTTTTTTTTAAATTCTACACAAATGTTAATGTAACAAAATAAAAGAATACAGGGTTGCCAGATTGGATTAACATGGACAAAACGTGGACTATAAATAAACCATTCCTTCTCAATTAAAAAACAGCTCCAATAAACATGGTTGTTTATTTCCACAGCAATGGGATTTTAAGGATTTTACAGATAAAAATAAATATTAAAAAAGGACCAAGAGGTTGAAAAAAAAGCACCTGATTTAGGACACACCCTTATTTTTTTCTTTTCTTGAAACATTTATCATTTTGGTTAACTGAGATCCCATATGTGTAATGAGGATGAGGATGAAGATAAAGATGAGGTTAGGTAAGATCCTGTCTACTTGAATATCTTATGGTATGATCACAGTGATAGCTACAGGGTTGCCAGATTGAATCAACTGTGTTCTAGCCAACACCATTTGGATTAAAGCCATTACATAAAATCAGTATGATTGATATTTTAATTCTATACAGATGGCAATTTAAAAAAGAATGTATGATGGCCAGATTGGTTAAAAAAAAAACAAGTTCAACAACAGATTATCAAATATCCAAAATTCCTTCTAAACTAAAATATATCCACAATGTTTGGCTGTTTTCAGACCACTGTGACTAAAATAAATAAACAAACAAACAAACAAAGAAATAAATATCCAGGAGGTTGAAGCTGCAAAACCTCTTAATTTTAGGTACACACCCATGAATTTATAACAGTTCAAATAAAACACTTTTCTTCTTAATATTCTTTTCCTCATAACCTTCGACTTACAAAAAATGAAGAAGTGAGGATGGGGACGAGGTTTGGGAAGATATTGTCCACTCAAGTCTTTTATACGATCACAGTTATAGCTACGGGGTTGCCAGATTGAATCACCCGTTTGCAAGCCTATACCCGCCCTTTTCTTCACCCCTCCTTGGATTAAAGTCATTACATAACATCATTATTGTCACTATTTTTTCCTTCCCTATAAATGCAAATGTGAATACAGGAACAATAAGATATAGGTTGCCAGATTGGAGCGAACCCCTTTAAAATATCTCATTAAGAAATTTAATGTCATTAAATAATATTGGTATGAATGTTGCCAGATTGGGTAAAAAGATGACTGTAAACCAGCCTAAATACTCTCTAATCCGTAACATTTGGTGAAAACAAAGCGATGGACTGATCCAACTTCCGAGACACGATCTGGCAACCCAGGTTTTCCAGTTCAAGCGGCTGAATGAACGCCTTTTCATGCACTTTCAGACTTAATACTGGATTTCACACTCCTGCGTGGTGCTCTCAGGCTTTCAAAGTCCAACGCGGTGACTGACCAGGACGCGAAAACGCAAAAGATATTATAAAGATTTGGCGTTTTGATGGAAAATAAACAACAACAACAAGAACAACAACAAAAAAGAGCTGGCGCGGATTCGGGGGGGGGGGTTTAGAAAAAAACTCCTCATCCCTTTTTTTTCCTGTTACGCAATCAATGAATGAATGAAAGTGGACTGTGGGAGTGAAATGGGAAAAGGGATTGAACTTTAAATGCCTGAAATGGTCATTCATCGTTTATAAGCGAAAGAGAGAGAGAGAGAGAGAGAGTGAGAGAGATGGCACGGATTGTGTTTGGAGGATTGGGAATGTTTTGGCACCCCTTAAAGAAGTGCACTATAGTGTTTTATATATATATATATATATATATATATATATATATATATATATATATATATATATATATATATATATATAGTGTGTGTGTGTGTGTGTGTGTGTGTGGTACACTACAAGAACACACTGCTGAGCAAAGAGTAACAGAGCAGGTAACAATGTGGCCGTGGTGTGCTGTTTATTATCACAAAGGTGTGTGTGTGTGTGTGTGTGTGTGTGTGTGTACCTGAGCAGCGCCGTGTCTCCTTGCCGGCTCACCACACTTTCACTCGAGGCATAGTCCACAGTTTGTCCAGCGGGCAAGCACGAAGGCAAAAAGCAGCAAAGGCTGAGGATGATCGCGGTGAGCCACTGACCGGAGACACACGCATCCTGCACCGCACTCATAATGTCCATCACCGCGGGCTGAGTGCTCACCACTGCACCGCAAGCACACACACACGCAAAAAAAAAACAACAACAACTCCAATAATAATGCTAGAAAAAAATTAATTAATCCTGCTTTTTTCCCTCTCCCGAGATATCACCGTGGTGCTCTGCTCCGTGCTCTTCGTTCTCCACCAGCTTTGTTTTGGATGCAGTGTGTCTGTGTCTGTGTGTGTGTGTGTGTGCGCGCGAGCGCGCGCGCGTGTGTGTGCGAACGCGAGTCCGCCGCCTCTTGCACCATCTAGCGAGGAAGACCGGTAAAATTCTCCGCGCGCGAGCGCCTAGCCCGTTGCCAGGCGCCCGTTTCCCTGGCAACATGATCCCTGTAGTTCTTGACACTTAGCTCGTTAACCGTTTGGGCGCTAAAAGTAATCATAACCTGAATTAAAATATATACATATATCATGTGTTGTTCTTTATTGAACAAGAAAACATAACTTTGGCTAATTGCTGTGGTTTAAAGAAAAAAACACACTTTAAGAACCAGTGTTATACGACAACAATCAAACTTACGGGTGTTTTCTAGCATTAGCAAAATTCCTGTGAGCGTGTGAGAATGCTAGTCATCAGTCTGGGGCAGTTTCTGTAGCAAGCAACTGACTGGGTGGGCCTGACTGACAGGTGTGTGGGGCCCAGGCCCACCCATAGCTATGCTACTGGTACAAAGTGAAACATACTGACAAAAAACACTGCACAAAGTTCTCACAACTCATCCATCCATCCATTTTCTATACCCACTTTATTCCTAATCAGGGTCACAGGGATCTGCTGGAGCCTGTCCCAGCACACATTGGGCGAAAGGCAGGGGTACACCCTGGACAGGTCACCAGTCCATCACAGGGCCACACATATAGACAGACAACCACACACAGTTTCTCACAACTCAATGATTGTTTACGGGAAATGCGGTCCATAAAGCTCACATCAAACATAATAAACAAACACACCGAGCTAGCTGCTACAAACATGAGCTAGCTTTCCTTCACCAAAACAACAACACAGAACTCCTTACCTAAAAAAGCACAAACACATAGATAGATAGATAGATAGATAGATAGATAGATAGATAGATAGATAGATAGATAGATAGATAGATAGATAGATAGATAGATAGATAGATGCATGGATGGGTAGACAGACAGACAGACAGACATAGATAGATAGATAGATAGATAGATAGATAGATAGATAGATAGATAGATAGATAGACTACGCTGTCCTTTAGGTAGCATTGCAAACCTCTAACTGTGCTAGCTACATTTTCATACTTATTTTTCAGATTTGTTTTTTATGTTAGCAAGTTTTGTTTAAAAATAGCTTTAGAAATGCACTAACATTCATTCCACAAAGAGAAATAATACTTAAATCAGTCTGTCAGCTAGCTAGTTGTAGCTAGCCAAGCTTCTTAGCCTGAGGCAGGAGTTTGGACAGGTTTTAAAATATTTTTAAAAGAATGAAATAAAAGAAAATCCACTGACACTTTCACTACAAATTTCTCTTCAACTCTAAATATTAGGATCATTGCTTCTTCCTGTTCCAGATGTAGACTATAATCATGTTTCATATTAAGAGCACAGCGTGAATTGTATTAAATTTTCAGGTGGATTAACGTGAATTTGTCTTCAACGTGTTCAGTTATTGTGCCATTTCATCGTTTCATTTCAAGTGGTCAGTCAGTCGGGTTTAAAATGATGAGAACTTAATAATAATTGTAAGAAATTGAATTAAAACAACAACTATGGATTTATACGTGCTAATTTTTTAAGACTTAAGGGTTTAGATTAAACAAATTCAGTTGAAGTCCCCAGTCAAATCAGTTAATGATGCTAATAACCCCATAATAAATATAATAGCGTCGCTAATTGGTTGCTTTTTCAATCAGACTCAAACAGAATTTAAAAAGGAAGCACCAGATCTTATTGTAGCGCTCTCTTTACCATTTCTGAATGATTTCTCTCTTCTTCTTTTTTTCTAGATTGAGCTCTGGCAGTGTTCCCCAGCGCTGGTACAAGTGAGCACCTGCATTTCCTGCTCCAGCACATCTGAATATACAAATTGGCTAATTATCCCAGAGCTAGGCATTGGAAACTCAGTGCTAGTGCTCATTATTTTGATTATGTCCTGTGATTTCTGAACGGTCGTCCTGCCGTTATCGTCACTACACTCGTTAGTTCCTTTATCCGATCTGACGTACAGAAGAAACGGCGAGACGACACGCTAAATACGTACGCAGATGCTAAAACAGATGGCTTTGATCATCGTTTCGGCAAAACATTTAGCCAAAGATAATTGAAATCCTACACATGTACAGTTAAAATGTGAAATTCTTAAAGACTGCGTTTACACTTGGCTTTAAAATGCATCCTGAGTCCGGATGTTGTTCACATGCACATTGAAAAGACAAGCGGAAAAGCGTTCGTGATCGGAATGTTATCTGGCTAATGTGTTCTGGTTCAGAGGTAGTCGAGCATTGTGATAATAGAAACGCAATCCAGCCGTCTTGTCTGCATTCACAGGTCGACGTCACATGAAACCCCGCCCACTATCATTAGTCCACCTCCTCTCTCCCAATTCGCTACACATAGCTGTGTGGTTTTGTGATACAATCGAGGGCGGAGAAGTGATGGGAAGTTCAGATCGTTTTACTGACTCGGATCTTTGAATCTCTTTTAACAAAAGTAACTAATTTCTGGAGGTGAGCTAATCATGTTTCCCGTACAGAACCTATAGGATGCGAGGTCAATGCAAACTAAACGAGTCGCTCTCTGAGACGACTCCTTGTTCCTGAGTCATATTAAGGATTCATTTTTAATGAACGAATCATTCATGAACGCCACATCAGAAGAGTAGATTGTAAATATAATAAAAAGTTTGCTTTCGCACGTGAAAGTTGCCAAACCTTTCGTTCTCTGTTAAAGAGCACGCATTTCCCCCCACTACAACTGGCAACGATCCCAGACCCATAGCTTTCTTTTTACTGGTTCCATTACGCCAGCTATCCACTTTCGTAATATCTGAAACCTCCTCATCTTTCTCATTTTACGAGATTTGTAAAATCTCCCGTGACTGAAAATGATTTTTAAAAGAAAACCCACCACTTCAGGTCGACTTTGTGGAGCCATTTTTCCTCTGCAGACGTATTTAAATATTGCACAGGAAAGAGAAATCAGATCAGATATCCAGATACGGAGTTTAAACGTGCCATGGCCTGATTGGCTGATGATCCAATCTGCTTGATCGGATTACGGTGATCGTATTTTAATGCCATGTTTAATCACGGTCAAAATTTAGAATATTTCAATTGGTTTCATTTTATTTCTTTTTCTATTCTTACTCCATATTATTATCTGGCTACAGTCTTCACACTAAGTTTCACAATTTGCTTAATTGTTATTTAATTTCTTGTTACTTACCATATGTTTTTTAACTGTATCCTCTTCACTCAAATTGACGTGTTTTCTGTCATCGTTTGACATTATTTTTATTTTTCCCTCAAACTCTGCAGCTGCTGTTTACACGCAGGATTGTGTGACTGAACAAATCACATGATATGAAGTTTTATACAATGCTCAGTTTCCGATTGGGTTTCTATTGCTAAGCAACTAGCTGTAACATTCTAACACTGCCTCGTTAACGCTAGCTTTCCCACTATGCCCCATGTTTCTTGGTATTTCAGTGTAAACCAGTCCACTGCTCAAACTGCTCCATCATTTTCTTTACAATTCTGCAAAACTCTAAAGCGATGTTTTTGCTGTAACCAACGAATCACTCGCCGAGTCTCTAAACTGTCTGTCTGTGCATTGAAGTGAACAGGATTTAATAAGATAGTCAGCTATTTTGTTAAAAAAAAATCTAATCTTTAAATTGGACTATAATTCATGCGAAAAGCTTGTGCAAGCTATCACGTGTACGGAAACGTCAGCGATAAGTCAGCATCGAGATTTAACAAGCAAAAGCAATTTTCTGCACCGTTGGGTTTTTTTGGCGCAGTAAGCAAACTCCAACGCTAATTCCTTCACAATTACACAATCATATCCAGTCACAAGTCTCACTGATGACCCTGTAAATCACGGTGTAGGAGTCAGATGTCCTGCGGGTCTCGCTCTCGTGTAGTTTACTGACTCTCGCATCAACAACATTCACATTTTCTTGTTTTATTCTTGGGATTTTTATTCTTTCCTTCTTTTTTATTCCATTACGCAAACAAGCCAGTGACAGTCTGATGGACTGCAAGCCAGGCCTTCTTATCCAACATCAGTGCCAGACCTCACAAATGTGCTTCTAGAGGAAAGGTCAAAATTTCTCATAAGCACACTCTTAAACCTTGTGGAAAGCCTTCCCAGAAGAGTTGAAGCTGTTATAGCTGCAAAGGGGTGGGGCAACTCCATATTACATTCATGTGCATGTAAAAGCAGACGTCCCAGTTTTGGCCTGGCTCGGAGTCTCCACTCTAATTCATCCCTAAGGTGTTCTATGGGGTTGAGGTCAGGACTCTGTGCAGGCAGGGTCCAGTTCCTCCACACCAAACTCACTCATCCATGTCTTTATGGACTTTGCTTTGGTCACTGGTGTGCAGTTATGTTGGAACAGGTAGGGGTCATCCCCAAACTGTTCCCACAAAGTTGGGAGCATGAAATTGTTCAAAATGTCTTGGTATGAAGTTGAAGCATTAAGAGTTCCTTTGAGTGGAACTAAGGGGCCGAGCCCAACCCCTGAAAAACAACACCTGAACTCAATGATTTGGAGGGGTGTCCCAAAACTTTTGGCAATATAGTGTACATGTTTTTTTTATTTCTTGGACTTTGCTGTATAGATAATGAAATAAATGACTTGCTGTATAAGGGGGAAAAAAGAAAGTTACTGTTAAAGTTGGTTAATTTCATAAAACAGCACATCCTAAAGTGTTTAATTCCTCTTATACAACAGCAATTTTCAACTTTTACACAACTTGAACCGTATTAAATATTCGCTTCATACTTTTGATCCATTTATAGCTCCATTTCATGTTGTGTAACATCCACAAAACAAGCTAGTGTTTTCACTTACAGTACATTACACCAGCCACAACATCTTTACATCTTATATGCAAAATACAATGGAACCATCGCACCTGGCCCACCTTTACAGGTACTCGGCCCTGCACCAACTGTGAGCCAGTGGCATCGCTTCTCCTCTCCTTCTCTCCTCATTTCAAGCACCAGATCAAGACTTGGTTACATCTCTCAACTATACAAGAGTTGGTAGTTACAGCCGTCATCAAATGGGCCTTGGTGTTTCATCGATTTAAGCCAATGACACCTCGGGGGCCTCGACAGCAGATCCAGTGTCCTGGATCTACCCCTGCTGACCAGCACCCAACTCTATGTCATAGTTCACCCTTCAACAGGTTGGCTCTGCCACCACACCTCCCGCTGTATCCAGATCCACTGAGATGCTTTTTCCACCTGTTCAGTGACCTTGCCTACCAGCTGTTTCCTGGCCATCCCCTCAATCCCCAGCAGCCCAAGGGTTCTTCAGAGTGACTGCCCAGCAAACCCTCTGCAACTGACCTCTACTGGTAAATTCCATTTTCCATTTTGAGCTTTGGTTACAAGCCCGGCTAGCAAGTTTCACACCTTCTTTCTACTTCCTTCCTCGTTTTTATGCTGCCTTGTCATTTTAAGGATCCTGCCTTGTAATGCTTTGGTCAGCTTTTTCACTATTTCCTTGGCTTCTCTTTGGTTATTATGATGCATTTTCTCACTCTTGGATGAAAGAACATGACATTGTATGCGGCTAATGTAGCTAACAAGTAAGGAAATTCTGTAGCTAGTAGTTTAGCTGAGTGGAAACTGCATCATTAAACACTAAAGATTTGCCCAAAAATATGACAGCAGAGTTTCATCTTTAAAAAAAATTGCTTGTCTTGACATTGTGATTGTTTTTACATGTAGACTTTTATTAAATAAACACTACGTAGCTGTATTAAAGTCTTCACTGCTTCTGGTATCTGTAAGTGGACTCATATCTCTGTCTGGACAGACTAATTTCTTATATGCAAAATACGATGGAAACATCACAACTGGCCCACCTTTACAGGTCCTGTGAGCCAGTGGCATCGCTTCTCCTCTCCTTCTCTCCTCATTTCAAGCACCAGATCAAGACTTGGTTACATCGCTCAACTATACAAGAGTTGGTAGTTACAGACGGTCATCAAATGGGCCTTGCTGTTTCATTGATTTTAGCCAATGACACCTCGGGGGTCTTGACAGCAGATCCAGTGTCCTGGATCTACCCCTGCTGACCAGCACCCAACTCTATGTCATAGTTCACCCTTCAACAGGTTGGCTCTGCCACCACACCTCCCGCTGTATCCAGATCCACTGAGATGCTTTTTCCACCTGTTCAGTGACCTTGCCTACCAGCTGTTTCCTGGCCATCCCCTCAATCCCCAGCAGCCCAAGGGTTCTTCAGAGTGACTGCCCAGCAAACCCTCTGCAACTGACCTCTACTGGTAAATTCCATTGTCCGGTTTGTACTTTGGTTACAAGCCCGGCTAGCAAGTTTCACATCTTCTTTCTACTTCCTTCCTCGTTTTTATGCTGCCTTGTCATTTTAAGGATCCTGCCTTGTCATGCTTTGGTCAGCTTTTTCACTATTTCCTTGGCTTCTCTTTGGTTATTATGATGCATTTTCTCACTCTTGGATAAAAGAACACGACATTGTATGCGGCTAATGTAGCTAACAAGTGAAGAAATCCTATAGCTAGCAGTTTAGGTGAGTGGAAACTGCATCATTAAACACTCTAAAGACTTGCCCAAAAATATGACATAGCACAGAGTTTCATCTTTAAAAAAATTGCCTGTCTTGACATTGTGATTGTTTTGACTTTTATTAAATGAACCCCACAGAGCCGTATTAAAGTCTTCACTGCTTCTGGTATCTGTAAGTGGACTCACATCTCTCTCTGGACAGTTAGTCACTGATGAGCTCTCAGATCACTGCCACTTCAACAGAGCTCAGGCTGTGTGACACTGGATTAAAGATATCTCTCTCTTTTAATATATTAAAAAAGTAGAATCAAAGTAAAATTGCATCATATCTCTGGAAAAAAAAGGAATAAGGAAAAGAAAATGCATTGCAGTGCTACAGGCTAATTATCTTAGCTCTTCTGAGGTGTCAGAAATCTGCAGCTAGGTTCATTCAGCTAGCTCTTTAATCATTAAAGCAAATTCTAAGAGTGATTTATTTTAGGTCACAAGATGAAACCGAAGATTTCTAGAAGTTTGCTTACTTATATAATTACACAGAGTCATCGATCCAAGAGCGCTTGGAATGCTAGAATGGAGAAAACGTCGATAAATTCCATGTCATAATCGTGGATTTTACATGTTTCAGGATTAATGGAAATATTGCGATTTTTTTCAACTTGTGTGGTGGGAGAGTCAAAAAAATCCATCAAGGCAATTACTCACTGCACTGTAAATTTGGACAAGTTGTTCTTACTCAAGAAAATCTAGGAAACCGATTGCCTTGAAAAAATTAAGTATATACAACACATAGTTTAACATTCTGTTTACTTAATATCTACTTGTTATGTTTACTAAAATCTTTTTTTCACTTAATTGTTTTTTGTTTAAGTTAAAATAACTTGTGAATGCCAGGTACACTTAACTTGTTCTCATAAGTGTTCACAACTTAAGTCAATTAAGTTAGTTTCACTTAACTAAAAAGTTTAGTTTACTCAGCAGAATTTAGGAAACCGATTGCCTTAGAAAAACTAATTGAGCAGAACAAAGAAAGATTAGTAACTCAGGTTATTCTGTGTAAAAAACAAAAAAACAAATACCAAACATTCAATCAGGCATCCCATCTTATTTAGGCTATTCTTGACAGACGTAAACCTTAAACCTGTATGATACAAATAAGAACAGTGCACAATGTGAAAACAGACACAACCAAAATCAACCATATATAACTGAATGTGCATGTACGATTTATGCTGTGGATGCTAGTTCCAAATGTTCGAGTCTGACAGATGAATAGAGGACTACTGCAAAAGAGCGTTTTTCAGGCTCTGAAGTTTTGGCCTCAGATTTCCTACTCCCAAGTTTAGCATCACTCGCTGAATGAAGTCAAAAGTATTTATCATTTTTTTTTGGATAATTGAGATGAAGAGCATATATCAGTCCAAATGTGAGGCAAATTGCTTTAGGCTGGTTTTCAATACCATCCATAATGATGTTACCTTCCAGTATTATACCAGTACTTGATGGTTCAAAGTGAAGTGCATTAGGACGAGGCTGCTGGGTGTCATCAGGTATTACTGTCAATACCCCATCAGGAACCTGTATGTGATCTGTGATGACATCTGAGTCCTGTAAACATAAAGGAAATTTGAGACAATAAGGTGAAAATTGACCACAAAAAGGCCTTTTGGTTTCACTTAATAAATCCCTGCTACATTTTAACTACAATACTTACAAAACACACTTTGAAGAATTCACTGCTGTCATCCCCAAGGAGAACTGGAAGACAGTGTAGGACAGCCATCTGAACTGCTACATCATAGTTCTAACAGTAAGCAAAAGTAGTCATTAGTGCATTGTTTTAGATTGAGTTATTTAAAGAGAGAGTTTAACATGTTGGGAGAGTTGTGTGTTTACATTCATACTACTGCCATGTTTGTAAGTTATATACACCCAGTTATCAGTTTATTAGTTGCAACTAGATAATCTGAGTCAATCTATCGATCCTGCAATAAATCCTTCATGAAGGTCATAATGTTCAGTTTTTCTTCAGACCATTTCAACTCATTATTTTGGAGGTTTTAGTTTGTGCTGCTATCAAACTGTATTTGATATCTTGCTGATATAAACTGGGCAGACAAATTTGTAGAAACACCTGTCAACAGTACAAAAGCAGCCAAAATTACAGCCTCCAAAATAAGCATACAGTTGAATCAACACCTCTGAAACATCTTGGGTAAAAAAGAACAGTTTTTTTTTTGGATTAGACCGCTTTAGCTTGATGCACCTAATAGTGAAAAGAAACAAGAACTTGCAATATTTCCTGTACTTAAATGACAAGAATGAGAAAATAAGTATGTGTACCCTTGTTTCAACCTGACGAAGGATCTCCGCAAGTGTTCTGCCAACACGTCCACATTTCGATTTGCAAATCTCAAGCAAACGTGGGCTATGGCGGTCTAGAGCTCCAAAAAAGTCTTGCTCAAGATCTTTGCTGACGACTCTTGTGAACTCCGCATAAACCTTAAAGACAAAAGACAAGCAGAATACAAAGTCAAAAACAAGGACATGTATTCAACTGCACAAACAAAACTATAACGAAAGCAAGAGAAGTCCTTGCTAGGAAATGAGCACTTTGATAGGTCAGCATCAAAGACTATTCCAAAAGATGACACTCGCAAACTATATATTTATTTAAAATTATTGTCAGTAATGTGTCAAGATTTTGTTGTTATCTTATCCAATCATGGCAGTATTACAGACCATAATAGCTACAATAATACAGGGTGTAGAGTTTCTCAGTATTTCCCCAAATAAGCAACATTCCAAATTAGTTAGTAGTTATTCTGTGATTTACTTACTTGATGTTTTCTGAAGAGAGCTGGCCAGCGTTCCAACATCCGCTTTACTGGAGGCTGCTCTTCTACAATCTCTTTACGTCTTAATGAAAACGTCTGGTTCATCAGCTGATTTACATACACTGCATTTGGTGACTTTTTCTTCATTTCATTTTCAAGCACCTGTCTACAGCTTTCAAGTGTTGTTGCATCCTGACCCTGTGGAAAATTTGGTAAGAAGTTTGTCTTACTTCTTCTGGGTCTCTTCAATTTTTTTTCCAATGGGCTCTCCACCTTGTTCTCTTATTACTGTTGACGGACACATCCGCAATTCCACATTGGCGAAGTTTGGAACGGAGATTTCCCATTTTGAATTTTAAACTATTTTTCCATCTGAACCCACCTGTGGTTGATCCTGGCTCAGCAAGGCAAGGGTGCTTAGCAATTAGTGTCCAGGCAACATCAGTGAAATGTTCATAATGGATAAGCTGAGTACTTGTACATTTCCTCAGCAAACTTCTGCAGAATGTCATGCTTGAAACTGACATACGTGTGCCATCTCTTATGTAAATAAGGTTTCCTTGTCTTAGCCTGTATTTAATATCGACTGAGAAATATGGTACCTCAAATACAGATGGCCATGGGTCACGTGAGGTCAATTGTGGGGTTTCCTCAGTGCGAGGCAATATTTCTGTGTCAGAAGAACTAGCTATAGGCAAGGTGCTGGCTGAAGACAATGTACTGGTTGAACATAATGTTAAACTGAAGTCCGGGTCTTCATAGTGAAGCATGAAGTCATACTGAAGACTCAATCGACTTTTCAACTCTTCTATTAGTTCTTCCAAAGTACCAGGCTTTACATCGAAAATTACCTTTCGTATGTCATTTTCACCAACAACTACTCTCACTGGCCAGGACTGGTCCATAGTTCTGTTGGGAAAAACAAAAAAACAAACAAACAAAAAAAAAAAACATTTAGCACAAAATGTAATGCTTCAGGGTAACAAACATCTTGCCTTTAATCCTGTAGGCAGAGAGTGGAAAAACATCATTAAAGTCTTTTAGTTGGGTTACAAGCAAACATGAGCTACTTTTGCAAAGTTCGTAGGCTCCGAGGTGTTCATGATACCATGCAAACATCTGCCTACAAATGAAAAAAACACTGGTACCCAGAACCAAAACCTGTTGAATCTGCCTGAATTCTGGTAGGCCTGCACATGAACCAAAGGACACCACCATGTCCGCTGCATACCTGACACCATCAATGTTGACTGATGTTGCTGAAAGCACTGTGGTGTTTGCATTTCTTTCCATAAGCTGCTGCTGTACACTGACTTGAAATGAAGAAATCATGACACTCTTCACTTTGCCAAGTTCTAATGCTGGTTTAAAAAATGAAGCTGAATCTAAATGGTAAGCCATCATCTTCTGATGTCTGTCGGCCAAAGTTAGAGGTACGTTTTTGAAATTTTGGGCTTCACGAATCACTCTTTTGAAGAATCTGTGTTTCCTTTCAAATCTCATCATCCACACATGTACAAGCGGTCCAAATACTTGAATCAGATAGGGATAATGCTCCAAATAATGGTGCTGTGGACGGAGTCTATAGTTTGGGAATGCCTTTTGAAGTAAGTGTCTATGCTCTGACAACTTGAAATCTAGATAGTGAAGTGTCTCCTCAGTAAACCTTGTGGACATAACTATTTCAAGCACATCTTTCAAGCACAGTATCACTTCCCAAGTTTCATCACCCTCTGGGGCATAATGACCAATCATCAAGGGAAGCAGCCTGAGAAGGGTCCAGTTTTCATGGCCATGAGGTTGGTTTGTTTTATCTGAGTGTGTGTAGGGAAATTCTTTAATGGCATTATTCAGCATGTCAAATGTGAAGAACTTCTTTTTGATGAAGTGCTCAAAGCAAAAACTCAGGAGGGCTAACACCTTCAAGCAAATCATGGAGGATATCTGGGGGAAAACCATCAACAACATGAAAATGCTCCAAGTAATTACTAAGAGGACAGCTCCCTTTCACACCATATTGTTTTGACATCTGGGCATCCTGCTGGACTTCTACAACATGTCCATCATGGTCTTGTTTAGTTCTCAAGCTGAAGTGACCAGACCTTACTTCAGTATCTTGTATTTTCTGCCGTGTAGCCATGCAAAAGCAGCAAATCTTATTAGAGACAAAACTTTCTTGGAATCCTGCCAATGAATGAGCAGCCAGATTATCTGCTGCAACAAACAAAATGGTTCCTCTGACACTTGATCCTAATTTTTCCACATATACACCATGCTTCTCAAGAAGCATCAGATCTTGAAGGAGAGGATGTAGGATATCAAAGTATATTCAAATACTGTATTGAGTTGAGAGAGGAGCAAAGTTTGGCTGCAACATTTGCAAGTACCCAATACACTGTACAAATTTTATGTTTCTTTTTAAAGGTCCCCAAAGGGTTTGCTACCTCAAACTCATCGATGTAAAGACCCAAGGCAATTCTAAATTCCTCTTCCGTCAGTAAAGAATTTTCTTTGAAATGTGACCCATCCCTGAAGCTACTGTATCCATGCATATCATTATCATCAACACTGAGGGCCTTATCCAGGATTTTATCGTTGTTTAAAAATGCCTGGAGCATTTTAAGAACATGTACATAAACAAATGGCTGCTTATTTTGGTCTGTAACAAACACAACAGGTTCTACAATTTTAAATTCTTGTAGCATGTAAGAGGCTCTTCTGCAAAACGTAGACAGGGAACCACCTTTCTGAGTGTGTTTCAGTATGACATTGTTCTCCGAGATATTTCCGTTGTTCTCCGAGATACTAGTATTTCTCTTGCTATAGAGATGTCAGTATCAGGATAATGTTTGAGGAGTATTTTCTGAATTGCAAAAAAAAGCAAAGGTTCTGACAGGTCCATTATTTGGTTTATTTGTTGTATGACATCTTGCAAAGCATTCTCAGAGACATTAAGTATAGTCCGCATCCTGAGGAAATGGGCTGCCAGGTTATGCTCAAGCTGCAACTCCAAATCATCAACATTATCAACATTCACATCCTCTTCTTGAATGTCTTCATTTTCAGGGCAACATTCCCCACAGTTTCGGTATGTCTTAAAATTCCTGGCTTGAACTGCAGCTGGTTATGCGTCTGTCTGGCATTGTGGTTCCTGTTTTTGTGGGAATTAAAAGTGGTATAGACACTTGTTTCAAAATTACAATCCTGAAAGGGGCACTGCACTTTTTGGTGCATACGGATGCGAGTACGCAAATGGGAAAAAAAAATTCTTTTTCTGAATAGGGCTCCTTAAAGTCACAAAGTTGACAGTGGAACACATGTTTAGTGGCATGACTAGGATTATCACTGATCTGGGAGTGTATCCTTGATAGATGTATCTTAAGTGCATTGAAGGACTTAAATGTGCAGAGACATTCTTTTTGAAGACATGGTAATGGTGATGTTCTTGTGAAAGCACCATGTTTTAATCTGTAATGTTTTAGTAACTGCCCTCTATTCTCACATGAGAAGATGCAAAACTTACATTTCCACTGCATCAGTGATGGTTCTTTATCTTCAATCTGTAAACAAAACAAAAATTATGGTTTTAAAGATATTTAACCCAATGTAAGTATGACTAACAAAGTGTCTCAGTTTGCCATTAGCTGACTAAATAAAACAATTAGCGTTCGTGCACACAAAATAAACATTGTGCCCATCCAGCTTTTGATACTGATCTTTTATGGAACCCCTCTTACCAGCTGCAGTTACGTTATTGGCCAGTAGACTATGTTGTTTCAGTCATACCTTTTGGTGCTTTCTACTTTCAGACGTTAACATCCAGAGTGCAGACAGTGACGTGAGAAATTTCATGGGTGCTGTGCAAATCCCACGACTAGTAGCGCTTCCGGACTAATATAAACTTGCTGGTCTCATAAGGCAGAAACTAGACTATACTTCAGATTAAGATAAAATTCAACAATTACGTAGCCATAAGGGGACCACGCTATTTCCCCTTTTGAATTTTGTAATAATTCTGTGGATATGTTACCTGTTGTGTTGTTTCGTTTGCAGCTTGAGCTGAGCGGATGTGACATTGGGACAAATAAAAAAATTCCCTATATATATATATATACTGTATATGCACATACAGGACACTTGCGTGTCACGAGTCATCTGAATTTTTTACATTAAATTACTCTTTCACGTTTGAAAAATAACGTCAATTAACAATTAATCCTGGACAACCTCCTCATCACATATATGGGCTCTCTTTTGAGCACGAAGCCGTTTTACCTTCTTATGCCTACCTGGCTAAGGTTAGTATTCGCTAACATTAGCTGTAGCCTGCCATAGGTTTTTACTTTGCCCCTAAAATGACGCTATAACGCTTTAGCCTGTATTTGCACAAAATTTAAAGATAAATTATTAAATAAAACCTAATCATATTAAATATTAATTCATGTTGAATAACTTACCTATAAAAAAGTTTTTGCTTCTAGACTGCAAATTCCAAGTCCACGTGGAAGGTTCCAGTGAGCGGAGACTCATGCTGCACTACTGCGCATGTGCAGACCTCAATTTGCTTTTTCTCTCCAGGAACGCAAAGTTTCACGTCTAGTATTATAACTGTTTGATGTAAAAGAAGGGCATTACTCACATTATGTTAGTTAAAGTAACAGGATAATGAGTTAGAAGGAAAGCATACGGATATATTTTAAGGAAGCAGAAGTGTTACCTTTTACAGTGTGTGTTTGCGTTCACATGTCATGCTAAAAATCGTTAGCGGTACTTCATCGGTGCGAAAGTATTCACTGTAGACATTTCGAGCTTTGATTACAAACCCGGCTAGCGAGTTTCTACTTCCTTCCTCGCTTTTATGCTAATTTGTGAGCCTTGTCACGCTTTAGTTAACTTTTTTTATTATTTATGTTGCTTCGTTTTGGTTATTTTGGAGTATTTTCTTACTCTAGGATAAAAGAACACATCGTTGTATGAGGCTAATATAGCTAACAAATAAGGAAATCCTATAGCTAGTCATTTAGATAAAAGAACACGTCAAAAATATGACATAGGAGCAGAGCTGCATCTTTTTAAAAAAAAAACAGTATATATTTAGCTCCGCCTTTAAACAAACTCTAAGCCACGCCCCCTTTCTGACCTCTACGTTTTCAGCTCTATGCTGTCATTCAGTCCATTTTTTTTTTTTTACCAATAACAGAAGCAATTTGCAGAAAGCGGCCGCGTCCTGGCTGATCAGCCACGTTGAGGGGGAATTTTCCTTGTGTAAAATTACATTTTTGGTTGAAGTGCCACTTTAAAAGCGCCTTTTCCTTTCATTAAGTGAAGTCGGTGTAGCAGTGGGGATTTGTGTGTAATTGGGGAGGGATTGCGAGTCTCTGGGCAAAGACGAGCTGCAGCGTGTGAGAAGGTTCCACTCTAATCTCTCCACCTCCACTCACATCCATCAACCTTCATCCTGCACTCACTCTGCAGATCTTCACTCTTTAAATCAAAGTATTCAAAAAATCCTAAATTCGCTAATGAATTATTTTTCCTAACATTTTTTCCTCAGGTCTTCAGATGAACCTGCCGATGTTGGAGAGATGATGTTCTGAACATTCTGACCTTTTGAGTCTCTGTTCGAAAAAAAAAAGAGTCATAAGATCAACTGTGTCTTTTTTTTATTCAAAAGAAAGTAATATGTGAAATGTTTTAGCAGAAATTGACTTGTAATTGGGAGCTCTTGTACTTTCTACACTAAAGCTCTATCTTAGTATTTGTGCATGATGCTAGTATTTGTACATTCTATACTACAGCTCTGTGCTAGTTATGTCGTATACTACAGCTCTATGCTAGTTTTTTTATACATTGTATGCTACAGATATATGCTAGTTTTTTATTAACTCTGTATACTACAGCTCTATGCTAGTTTTATTACCTTGTATACTATGGCTCTATGCTAGTTTTTCCCATGTATACTACAGCTCTATACCATTTCATTTTTGTACATTCTATACTACAATATGCTAGTTTTTACATAGTGTACTACAGCTCTATGCTAGTTTTTTTGCATGCAGCTGTGGACAGAGACGAGGTCGCTCGAACCGGCAGTCTGCTTATTTGTGGCTCTTTGTACTTTCAGGCACTTAATCCGCTTGGCAGAGCTTGCGACACACACACACACACACACTCACACACACACACACACACACAGAGAAGTGTGAACTTGAATCTGACAGACTGAAAGTTGCGAGTTGTTTTCAGTTGAGTTTTGAAAGTGCTCTTTTAAAAAGCGCAGGACTGATTGAACATGAGCTCAGAGCTCAGATAAAATTCTGCGGATTCTACAGCGATGCCGAAACCCAGGATTGCAGAAGGACTCAGACTCCATAACAAAAGCTTCCTCACAAGCTGAGATCATCAAGTCCCTCATCGCGCTCCACCAAACACTCGACCTGCACTATGAGAAGCCACTGTGCTCTAAAGCCTGAGGTGCTGAGGAACCTTCCTCTGTGTGGGTGATGCCAGCTGCTGGGAGTCTAGCTGGACATCCTGTGATAGCCATGGATCAAAGATTCCATGCCTCCTCCAGCCATTCAATGGAAGGCATTCAGATCCTCTGTGGAGGGCATCTTTACAAGCATCACAGCAGGAAACACAGCTGGAGATGTGCAGAAGCTTCTGGAGAAGTAGTTTCTGGCTCTCAGAGGATTGTTTGGTGTTGGGTTTGATGAAAGTTGGTGCATGATCTCGGCCTGTGAGGAGGCTTCCATGCCACGTATGAGTCACATCACCACCACAATACAACTGATCTGTCGCTAATGCTTTTGTCAGTGGAGTGAAGTGCATCAAGCTCGATAGGGACGTAATGGCTTCCTGTTCTTAACGCTACAAACCGTGATGGCTGCATGAAGCGTTTCATATTGAACCCTACAGAAATAAAAGCACAATATAAAAGCCAAATGGTACTTCACTTCCACTGCAACAGACGTGTGGTTTTTTTTTTTTGCCTTTTATGCTGTAACCATCATAAACGAGAGAATGCATTTACAACTGCGAGATAACACAGCATGTTCTTTTCATCTGGAATCTGCTGAGCGTTAATGGCCTAGCAGAATGACATTTCCAACAAAAATGACAAATGCTCAATGTTAACGAGAGGGACCGGAAAAAAGGCAACTAATTAAAACTCTCAGTCCTGTACTTAACGCTAATATCTGTTGTTACGCAGGTACAGCTTATTCCTTCTACATTTCATGTTTGATGAGAATCCATTTAGATATTCCCTCTTGTACAGAAGCCCTGAACAAAAAAAAGTCATGTTGCCGTTGCAAAACAACAACGTCGCAACCATCCTGATCACGTCACGCTATCTTGAAAGAACGAGATATTACGAGCTAATATAATACTTCAGAAGTGGATACGTATATATCTTTACAGAATTATGTAGTGCCTGAGATATTACATCAAATTCAACTGAAATAAATAAATATGATGATAAATTAAATTTGAGATAATCAGTTAAGCTTTGAAATGAGGATTACTGCTGAATGAATCACAAATCTAAAACAAACGATCAAATTAAATCTCACGTATTAGCCGTTAAGGTCTGTCCAGACCCCCTAGTGGTGTTGACTTTGCGTTGGTGTGTCCAGTCCAGTTTTTGCACTGTATAAAATGAAAATAGCAACAAAATCAACAATCTCAATGTAGCTGTAAAGCACTAAACTACCCATCAGCCCCTGCAGGTCACCTCACTACCTCACTAATCCCTCTCACCCGCATGTTTCCCATCAAGCTTTTGCTGCTGTTGTCATTTATATCATAGTTTATTGAGTAAACCTAAACATGTAGTCAGGGAGTGAAGTAAAAAAGAATAACTAGAAAGAGTTTCTGTAAATGTTACTACAGATGTATGTGCACCCTGACCATCATGCCCATATACAGTATAGTGGATCCTGGGCATACGAATGCCCTCACTTACAAATTTTCTAATTAAAATTTTGCAAGAAATTTGCATCGGCATACAAAGCATTCTCGGCATATGAACTGACCCGGGTGCCTAAGTCGCGCGTACGTCCAGGAGCCTCTTAAAACTTGTTAGCATCAGTGGAAAGTGGAGCGAAGCCAACCAAAGCGAGGTTACGAATTTTACAGAATTTGTTTTCAGTCACTGAAAGCTGTATGGAAAGAGTCAACCCACGATACCAACGTTGCTTTCGGCATGCGTTCAAAAGCTAGGTGATTTTTCGGGTGTTTTTTGTTGACAGATTGGTGGTGTGGGTGCTCTGTTCTATTTTTAGCCCAAGCTTGGTGGCACGACTTCCTGTGAGGAGCCTTGACATGGAATGCTTGGCTTGGGTCAGTTCTTTGTAAGCAGCCGTACAGTTTACATACGCTGAGTATTGGGAATATTGGTCATATTTTTGGGCGGCTGGAACGGATTATCTGCATTTGCATTATTCCTGATGGAGAAAATTCATTTCGCAATACACATTTTCACTTTAAGAATGAATTAAATTCGTATGCCGAGGTTCCACTGTATGGTTCTTCCCCAAAATGGGCAGAAGCTTTCAAAGAAAAATGATAACAGATGACCCTGACATAACACACACACACATATACATATATACAGTATATATATATATATATATATATATATATATATATATATATATTTTACTTCACTGGATCTAAGAGGCTTAACGATGAGAGCATAACGATGCTTCTGTGCACAAAGCACACAGCTCCATGAAGATGAAGGTGAAGGTTGGAGGAACTGGAGTGTCCTGCACAGAGCCCTGACTCTGACTTAACCCCACTAAACACTCTCAGGATGAACTAGAACTGGAGGTTTTTATAACAGCAAGCTCAGATGGGTGTGACGGTTAGGGCTGCAGATGGGTGTGATGGTTAGGGGATTCTCTTCAAATTCTTAGAAAGAGAGTGGTATGCGGACAATTTTCTTCCTACTAAGCACATCACTTTTTCAGGCTTTTAAAGTCTTTCAGTCCACAGCATAGCACTTGGAAGAGTCGCTAATGACCTCCATCTTTCTGCTGACGCCGACGGCCTCGGTATTCTTCTCCTGATAGACCTCAGTGCAGCCTCTGACTCAGTGATGTTCTTCTCTCTCTGCTCCTTTTCACTACGACGTCTGGCACAGCTCTCGACATAAATTTCCTAAAATACCTTTTTTGATCGAGGAACGCAAACACTCACATTAGCCCCAGCGGCACACAGAGCTCCTCAGAGTTCACTCCTCAGTCCCTTTCTATTTATCATATCTAGACTTTTCCTTGATGAAATACATCTTCATTTTCATGGCAAATTAGAGCTCTGTTTCCTGCATCATTAACAGCATGCACTGTATTTAATCACGACAGAGACACAACCCAATACGAATACAAGCTGTAAAAAAAATTAAACATCTCAGCGAGCTTCAAGCAGTAGTTCATTTACAAATCAATCACTAAACTCATCTACAGTTGAACAAGCCTGTTTTTGTTGTGTCCATGTTGATGATTGAACATCTTTGTCATTTTCCACTCCACAGTGGAGGTTAATGTGAAGCTCATATAAAAGCAGCTCAGATTTCATCTTCAACCAGGAAAATTCTGTGTAAGGTTCTCCAACAGAGGGGAAAACACACGTCTAAAACACACTGAAAGCCGACAGACTCGTTTTAGATCAGACTCACAGACAGAGAACATCATTCAGTTCTTTATCCTGATAGGAAATCTCCTATGAGTCCATTTCTGCTGATGGAATAAAACACCACTGTAACTTTACTGTAATCTGATCACAGGAAATAACTTCATTACAATAACTTCAAAATATTTCTATGATGTCATTTTTGAACCAAAGCAAAACAAAGTGTATGATACTGACTCAACAACAAGCACAAAACCTAGCTGATATATGATGCTTTTTACGACTGTCTGTGTGTAAAAGAAATTGATATTAGATTCAAAAAAGTATTTGAAATAGAATTTAATAAAATAAAATTAGAAGAAGAGGAAATAAATGCAATTTATTGTACAGTAAAGTGGGAGGCTGTATACAGGAAAATAAAAATAATGGACAAAATATGGCGGAAAAAAGGAAAGAATATATGAAACTAATGAATTAAATGAATTTATCAATATAAAAAAAATTATAATTTATTTAGAAATGTATATATTTCTATAAAGCTGCTTTGCAATAAAATATCCATTTTTTAAAAGTGCTGTATGGATAAAATGAAATTGAATTGAAGTTAGCAGAAAGAAAGCTTTCTGGATTTTAAACCCATGCCACCTTCAGATAATCCAGATTCAGACTCACACTCACTAGTTCATGATTTAAAATAACAGTCAGGATTAAGGTTCAATTTTCTTTCAAACACACACACACACACACACACACCTTCCATTCAGGTGTCGGTGCTGAGATCTCTTCCCACCTTCGGAATGCTGGAGTTTTATTTTTGTACCTAGCGTCTCAGCCTGACCTCATGCTAACTCACCTGCTAAAAGCACTTTGCTTAAAAAAAAAAATCAGAGAAATTGCCATGACTTTGACCTCCACTTGGTCTGAAAGACGCCCAAATCCTGCCACACGCTTACATAAGCCGGAGTTTAGATAACCACAATTTGCTGAAAAAACCTTCGGATAGTTCCAGAAATTGCCTCAATTTTCATGATGGGAAATGAATTGATTCGTAAATCGTTCACAGAAGCATTTACACGTGAACAGTGGATTTCATTTCAAAACAAATCTGTAAATAGATAAATAATTAAATAAATAAAACTCCTCAGAGAGGAGGGGTTTGGGCGATTTTAACTCACTATCGTGAACCTCGAATTAATCAGCTTTGAACCATATCACTGGGGATTAGTTACCGTGATTTGTTACTTTTATACAGACTAAACTGCCAGGTTTTGTTTACAAAGATTAGAAAAAACAAATCCATAAACAAAGAAAAATAAGTAATGGAGTCTATGATAAAGGGTTCACTGCAATGGCTGAGCTGCATTAATGGAAAATGTATAAGAAACTCATTCACCATTTAGTCTCAATTTTATAAAGCTTTTATGGAAATTTGTGGGTGTGGCTAAGTGGAAATTACATGCTCTGTGAATGCTGATTGGTATTTATGAACATACAGACATGGGGATGAAGGAAAACAGGGTTCGGTCCGGAGAAAACCTAGACAAAAGATTCCTAAATGAAGTCCGGTGTCCATGTTTTATGAGTTACTCTGTTTTTAGTCTCTTTGAGCTTTTGCACTTTTGTGTAGGAAGTTAAACATTTTCTATTTGTTCATCTTAATAAGGGATGTGGTGGATCTGTAGGCTTCACTCACACCTACTGGAGTTTAGTGTCCAATCAGTGAGATCAGACTCTGATGTTGGGATGTTGAGGAGACTCCAGTTCCAGTTCATCCTGAAGGTGTTCAGTGGGGTTGAGTCAGAGTCAGGGCCTCTGTGCAGGACACTCCATATTCTTCGATCCACTGTAGGAACACTAACTGTAACACTACATCATACACTGATATTCTGTGTGCTTCTGAGGTTTTGGAGAAGATCCATATATACAGTAGGTGTGATGGTCAGGGTGCACATACTTTTGGTCATATATCCGTATAGCAGAGACGAGAGAACCAGAAGTCAGACGGTGACACATATGACGGAGTCTGTAATGAATATCATCTGTTATCATTTTTCCCTTGAAGCTTCTATCCATGTAGGTGTTGAATCAGAATGGTGAAGATGTCTGGCAGCTATCCAGCATTCAATGCATTAAATAAATAAATAGCAGTGTTGTGAAAAAGAGGCGATGGTCAGTCACTTGTGAATGGATGGAAGAGTGTTAGAGAAAGATCGGGTCATTTACTGAATAAGAGTACTCTCCACTCTTATGTGGTAAACAGAGCTGTGTGTGTGTGTGAGAGAGAGGGAGAGAGAGAGAGACACACACACACACACAAAGCTTTCAATCTCAGAGAAATAAAAAGAGAAAGAGAGAGAGAGAGAGAGAGAGAGAGTGGTATTATTTCTCTCTCTCTCTCTCTCTCTCTCTCTCTCTCAGGCTCACACAATCTCTTTCTCTATCTGTCTCTCTTCTGAGCCCTCCCCACCCTACCTTTCAGACTTCTCTCTCTCTTTCTTTCTCTCTCTATCCATCTTTCTCTCTCATGCTCTGTGTATATCCCCCCACATGCTGCCTCCTCCCTCCTCAGACCTCCCTCTCCCTGTGTCTCTCTCTCTCTCTCTCTCTCTCTCTCTCTCATTCATTCAGTCATATTTTCCTTGTACAATTATTTATTCGTTTTCATGTCACAGAAATTGTGTCAAAAATGGAACATTTCCCTAATCCCACACAGCCCCTGTGTACATGTAGATTTGTGCAGCATCGTACTGCGAGCGTGAGAATATAATAACAGCGCAGTGTTTAGTGTTTATTGTTTCTTCTGCTCCTTTAACTCAGTAAATGATCCAGAGTAAAGTCATGTTAACTCGAGTTAAAATAACTACATGACGCGTCCTCTAGAGGAGTTAAAAAAGTAAAACAAAAAAAAACCTGAGAGAGTGTAAAGAAGGTCTCAGCATGGGATGTGGAATACTCTGAGTAGATAACGGGAGTGGGAGAATGAGAGCCAGGCGTGAGAACGAGGGATGAATGAAACGAAACCTGACTCCGGACTGGGTAATGTGTGCTAGCATGATCCAGCCAAAAGCACTCATGCTAGCATCTCATAGCCACAGGTCTGGTGAAGTACCCAGAATTACTGAAGAGCAGATCTTGCAGGACAAGGAACAGTGTGTGTGTGTGTGTGTGTGTGTGTGTGTGTGTGTAAAACATTTCCAGGTTTTTCTCACCTTCTCTGGTGGTTAGGACACATGACGAGAGCAGAACTTTTCCATCAGCAGCATCACTTTTCCTCCAAGAACGCTTTTATATCATAAAATAAATAAATCAATTATTTGTAAATAAAAATCTTCCGTGTTGCTGTTTTTGTCTTATAATTTTTCACTTTTCTACTAAAATCTATTGTTTTTGATATGATATATAAAGTTTTCTGGAGTGTAAGGAGGTTTTTCTAGACCATTCATGGAAGGAGTCTCCAGTTCTAGGGCTTTCAGATTGTTTACAGCTCTAGCATGAAAGAGAAAGTCTTATTTCAAAGAAGCCCCACATCATTCACGGTAACTATAAAGGGATAAAAGCGTGATGTGTCGCTCTGGATTAAGCGGGTTCTCCGTTGCACGGTGTTGCATCAGAGGTGGAACACATCATTTTCCCCTTATTATCACAAACAAAATGAAGCCTTTAAAATGTGAAAGGAGGAAGGAAAGGAAACGGTAGAGTGCTGATATCTGATCACATGACCTTTGTAACCTTGTACTCAAACCCTCCTCCTCCTCAGATGACCGCATCTTCTGCAGGCGTATCGCTGTTCTCCCTGAAATTGTCTTAGGAAACTGGCATCATTCTGAATTCGTTTTTTGAGAGACTGATTTCATAACGAATGAGAAAAAAGACTTTTTTAAACCTTTTTTTTTCTTTTTTCTTTTGTGGCACGTTGTTGCTTGTAGGTAACAAACCTCTACTAAAGGGATGACTGACAGCAACTGGTTTCTTTCATCAGTGTAAATTTCTCCATATAAATATATATTCAAAACTGTTTAATGAATATTTTCACAAAATGTGATTTTAAAAAAATCAAAATTCAATGCATTTGTAGATTATCATTTCCTATAAAGGAAGGAAGGAAGGAAGGAAGAAAGTAAATAAAAAAGTATGGAAGAAAGGAAGTAGGTAGGTGAGGAAGGAAGGAAGGAAGGAAGGAAGGAAGGAAGGAAGGAAGGAAGGAAGGAAGTAGGAAAAGAAGGAGTGGGGGAGGAAGAAAGCATAGAGAATTAATCAACACCTGACCACCATTCAACACCTTTTGACCAATCAGAGTCCAGAATTCAATACCTTCTGACCAATCAGAGTCCAGAATTCTACACCCTTCTGACCACAGTCTAGAATTCAATACCTTCTGACCAATCAGCACCCACAATTCTACACCTTCTGACCAATCAGAGTCCAGAATTCTACACCTTCTGACCAGAGTCCAGAATTCTACACCTTCTGACCAATCAGAGTCCAGAATTCTACACCTTCTGACCAATCAGAGTCCAGAATTCTACACCTTCTGACCAATCAGAGTCCAGAATTCTACACCTTCTGACCAATCAGAGTCCAGAATTCTACACCTTCTGACCAATCAGAGTACAAATTCTACACCTTCTGACCAATCAGAGTCCAGAATTCTACACCTTCTGACCAATCAGAGTACAAATTCTACACACTATGACTCCAGTGTTGAACTGAAGGTTTTTCCTGGAGGTTTTAATCAGAGAGCGTAATTACTTCAGGAAGCTCTGTGATATTTACTCAGAGGAAGAAGACGAATTCTTCTGCCTTTTAAATACCTGATTTAAATCTCCAATTAATCTGAAGTTTCAGTTTCTAGTGTGACCTTTAAGATATTTCACACAGTGACAAATAGGGTCATTAGACAGAGTGAGGAAGACGACGTGGACACCTCATGAAGACCAGCTGAGAGGAACAGTGTGTGTGTGTGTGTGTGTGTGTGTGTGTGAGGTCAAAGGAACAGCGTGTGTGATCAGAGGAACAGTGTGTGTGTGTGATCAGAGGAACAGTGTGTGTGTGTGTGTGTGTGTGTGGGTGGGTGATCAGAGGAACAGTGTGTGTGTGTGTGTGTGTGTGTGTGTGATCAGAGGAACAGTGTGTGTGTGTGAGTGTGTGTGTGTGATCAGAGGAACAGTGTGTGTGTGTGTGATCAGAGGAACAGTGTGTGTGTGTGTGTGTGTGATCAGAGGAACAGTGTGTGTGTGTGTGTGTGTGTGAGGTCAAAGGAACAGCGTGTGTGTGTGTGTGTGTGTGTGATCAGAGGAACAGTGTGTGTGTGTGAGTGTGTGTGTGTGTGATCAGAGGAACAGTGTGTGTGTGTGTGATCAGAGGAACAGTGTGTGTGTGTGTGTGTGTGTGTGTGTGTGTGTGTGATCAGAGGAACAGCGTGTGTGTGTGTGATCAGAGGAACAGTGTGTGTGTGTGTGTGTGATCAGAGGAACAGTGTGTGTGTGTGTGTGTGTGTGTGTGATCAGAGGAACAGCGTGTGTGTGTGTGATCAGAGGAACAGTGTGTGTGTGTGATCAGAGGAACAGTGTGTTTGTGTGTGATCAGAGGAACAGCATGTGTGTGTGTGTGATCAGAGGAACAGTGTGTGTGTGTGTGTGTGTGTGATCAGAGGAACAGTGTGTGTGTGTGTGATCAGAGGAACAGCATGTGTGTGTGTGTGTGTGATCAGAGGAACAGTGTGTGTGTGTGTGATCAGAGGAACAGTGTGTGTGTGATCAGAGGAACAGTGTGTGTGTGTGTGTGTGTGATCAGAGGAACAGTGTGTGTGATCAGAGGAACAGTGTGTGTGTGTGTGTGTGTGTGATCAGAGGAACAGTGTGTGTGTGTGTGTGTGTGTGTGTGATCAGAGGAACAGTGTGTGTGTGTGTGTGAAAAGAGGAACAGTGTGTGTGTGTGTGTGTGTGATCAGAGGAACAGTGTGTGTGTGTGTGTGTGATCAGAGGAACTGTGTGTGTGTGTGTGTGTGTGTGATCAGAGGAACAGCGTGTGTGTGTGTGTGATCAGAGGAACAGCGTGTGTGTGTGTGTGTGATCAGAGGAACAGTGTGTGTGTGTGTGTGTGATCAGAGGAACAGTGTGTGTGTGTGTGTGTGTGTGTGTGTGTGTGTGATCAGAGGAACAGTGTGTGTGTGTGTGTGTGATCAGAGGAACAGTGTGTGTGTGATCAGAGGAACAGTGTGTGTGTGTGTGTGTGTGTGATCAGAGGAACAGCGTGTGTGTGTGTGTGATCAGAGGAACAGTGTGTGTGTGTGTGATCAGAGGAACAGTGTGTGTGTGTGTGTGTGATCAGAGGAACAGTGTGTGTGTGTGTGTGATCAGAGGAACAGTGTGTGTGTGTGTGTGTGATCAGAGGAACAGCGTGTGTGTGTGTGTGATCAGAGGAACAGTGTGTGTGTGTGTGTGTGTGATCAGAGGAACAGCGTGTGTGTGTGTGTGATCAGAGGAACAGTGTGTGTGTGTGTGTGTGTGTGTGTGTGTGTGTGTGTGTGATCAGAGGAACAGTGTGTGTGTGTGTGATCAGAGGAACAGTGTGTGTGTGTGTGTGTGATCAGAGGAACAGCGTGTGTGTGTGTGTGATCAGAGGAACAGTGTGTGTGTGTGTGTGTGTGTGTGTGTGTGTGTGTGATCAGAGGAACAGCGTGTGTGTGTGTGTGTGTGATCAGAGGAACAGTGTGTGTGTGTGTGTGTGATCAGAGGAACAGTGTGTGTGTGTGTGATCAGAGGAACAGTGTGTGTGTGATCAGAGGAACAGTGTGTGTGTGATCAGAGGAACAGTGTGTGTGTGTGTGTGTGTGTGTGTGTGTGTGTGATCAGAGGAACAGTGTGTGTGTGTGTGTGATCAGAGGAACAGCGTGTGTGTGGGTGATCAGAGGAACAGTGTGTGTGTGTGTGTGTGTGTGATCAGAGGAACAGTGTGTGTGTGTGTGTGTGTGTGATCAGAGGAACAGTGTGTGTGTGATCAGAGGAACAGTGTGTGTGTGTGTGTGTGATCAGAGGAACAGTGTGTGTGTGTGTGTGTGTGTGTGATCAGAGGAACAGTGTGTGTGTGTGTGTGATCAGAGGAACAGTGTGTGTGTGTGTGTGTGTGTGTGAGATCAGAGGAACAGTGTGTGTGTGTGTGTGTGTGTGATCAGAGGAACAGTGTGTGTGTGTGTGTGTGTGTGTGTGTGATCAGAGGAACAGTGTGTGTGTGTGTGTGTGTGTGTGATCAGAGGAACAGTGTGTGTGTGTGTGTGATCAGAGGAACAGTGTGTGTGTGTGTGATCAGAGGAACAGTGTGTGTGTGTGTGTGTGTGTGTGATCAGAGGAACAGCGTGTGTGTGTGTGTGTGTGTGATCAGAGGAACAGCGTGTGTGTGTGTGTGTGATCAGAGGAACAGTGTGTGTGTGTGTGTGTGTGATCAGAGGAACAGCGTGTGTGTGTGTGTGTGTGTGTGTGTGATCAGAGGAACAGCGTGTGTGTGTGTGTGATCAGAGGAACAGCGTGTGTGTGTGTGTGTGTGTGTGTGTGTGATCAGAGGAACAGTGTGTGTGTGTGTGTGATCAGAGGAACAGTGTGTGTGTGTGTGTGTGTGTGTGTGTGTGATCAGAGGAACAGCGTGTGTGTGTGTGTGTGTGATCAGAGGAACAGTGTGTGTGTGTGTGTGTGTGTGATCAGAGGAACAGTGTGTGTGTGTGTGTGATCAGAGGAACAGTGTGTGTGTGTGTGTGTGTGATCAGAGGAACAGTGTGTGTGTGTGTGTGATCAGAGGAACAGTGTGTGTGTGTGTGTGTGTGATCAGAGGAACAGTGTGTGTGTGTGTGTGTGTGTGATCAGAGGAACAGTGTGTGTGTGTGTGTGATCAGAGGAACAGTGTGTGTGTGTGTGTGTGTGTGTGTGTGTGTGATCAGAGGAACAGTGTGTGTGTGTGTGTGTGTGTGTGTGTGTGTGATCAGAGGAACAGTGTGTGTGTGTGTGTGTGTGTGTGTGATCAGAGGAACAGTGTGTGTGTGTGTGTGTGATCAGAGGAACAGTGTGTGTGTGTGTGTGTGATCAGAGGAACAGTGTGTGTGTGTGTGTGTGATCAGAGGAACAGTGTGTGTGTGTGTGTGTGTGTGTGTGTGTGATCAGAGGAACAGCGTGTGTGTGTGTGTGATCAGAGGAACAGTGTGTGTGTGTGTGTGTGTGTGTGTGTGTGTGTGTGTGATCAGAGGAACAGCGTGTGTGTGTGTGTGTGATCAGAGGAACAGCGTGTGTGTGTGTGTGTGTGTGATCAGAGGAACAGCGTGTGTGTGTGTGTGTGTGTGTGTGTGATCAGAGGAACAGCGTGTGTGTGTGTGTGTGTGTGTGTGTGTGTGATCAGAGGAACAGCGTGTGTGTGTGTGTGTGTGTGTGTGTGTGTGTGTGTGATCAGAGGAACAGCGTGTGTGTGTGTGTGTGATCAGAGGAACAGTGTGTGTGTGTGTGTGTGTGTGATCAGAGGAACAGCGTCTGTGTGTGTGATCAGAGGAACAGTGTGTGTGTGTGTGATCAGAGGAACAGTGTGTGTGTGTGTGTGTGTGTGTGTGTGTGATCAGAGGAACAGTGTGTGTGTGTGTGATCAGAGGAACAGTGTGTGTGTGTGTGTGTGATCAGAGGAACAGTGTGTGTGTGTGTGTGTGATCAGAGGAACAGCGTGTGTGTGTGTGTGTGTGTGTGATCAGAGGAACAGCGTGTGTGTGTGTGTGTGTGTGTGATCAGAGGAACAGTGTGTGTGTGTGTGAGATCAGAGGAACAGTGTGTGTGTGTGTGATCAGAGGAACAGTGTGTGTGTGTGTGTGATCAGAGGAACAGTGTGTGTGTGTGTGATCAGAGGAACAGTGTGTGTGTGTGTGTGTGTGTGTGTGTGTGTGTGATCAGAGGAACAGTGTGTGTGTGTGTGTGATCAGAGGAACAGTGTGTGTGTGTGTGTGTGTGTGTGTGTGTGATCAGAGGAACAGCGTGTGTGTGTGATCAGAGGAACAGTGTGTGTGTGTGTGTGATCAGAGGAACAGTGTGTGTGTGTGTGATCAGAGGAACAGTGTGTGTGTGTGTGTGTGATCAGAGGAACAGTGTGTGTGTGATCAGAGGAACAGTGTGTGTGTGTGTGTGTGTGTGTGTGATCAGAGGAACAGTGTGTGTGTGTGTGTGTGTGATCAGAGGAACAGTGTGTGTGTGTGTGTTTGATCAGAGGAACAGTGTGTGTGTGTGATCAGAGGAACAGTGTGTGTGTGTGTGTGTGTGTGTGTGATCAGAGGAACAGTGTGTGTGTGTGTGTGATCAGAGGAACAGTGTGTGTGTGTGTGTGTGTGTGATCAGAGGAACAGTGTGTGTGTGTGTGTGTGATCAGAGGAACAGCGTGTGTGTGTGTGTGATCAGAGGAACAGTGTGTGTGTGATCAGAGGAACAGTGTGTGTGTGTGTGTGTGTGTGTGTGATCAGAGGAACAGTGTGTGTGTGATCAGAGGAACAGTGTGTGTGTGTGTGTGTGATCAGAGGAACAGTGTGTGTGTGATCAGAGGAACAGTGTGTGTGTGTGTGTGATCAGAGGAACAGTGTGTGTGTGTGTGTGTGATCAGAGGAACAGTGTGTGTGTGTGTGTGATCAGAGGAACAGTGTGTGTGTGTGTGTGATCAGAGGAACAGTGTGTGTGTGATCAGAGGAACAGTGTGTGTGTGATCAGAGGAACAGTGTGTGTGTGTGTGTGTGTGTGATCAGAGGAACAGTGTGTGTGTGATCAGAGGAACAGTGTGTGTGTGTGTGTGATCAGAGGAACAGTGTGTGTGTGTGTATGTGATCAGAGGAACAGTGTGTGTGTGTGTGTGTGTGTGTGTGTGTGTGTGTGTGTGTGTGTGTGATCAGAGGAACAGTGTGTGTGTGTGTGTGTGATCAGAGGAACAGTGTGTGTGTGTGTGTGTGTGATCAGAGGAACAGCGTGTGTGTGTGTGTGATCAGAGGAACAGCGTGTGTGTGTGTGTGATCAGAGGAACAGCGTGTGTGTGTGTGTATGTGTGTGTGTGATCAGAGGAACAGCGTGTGTGTGTGTGTGATCAGAGGAACAGCGTGTGTGTGTTTGTGTGTGTGATCAGAGGAACAGTGTGTGTGTGTGTGATCAGAGGAACAGTGTGTGTGTGTGTGATCAGAGGAACAGCGTGTGTGTGTGTGTGATCAGAGGAACAGCGCGCGCGCGTGTGTGTGTGTGTGTGTGTGATCAGAGGAACAGTGTGTGTGTGTGTGTGTGTGTGTGATCAGAGGAACAGCGTGTGTGTGTGATCAGAGGAACAGTGTGTGTGTGTGTGATCAGAGGAACAGCATGTGTGTGTGTGTGATCAGAGGAACAGCATGTGTGTGTGTGTGTGTGTGTGTGTGATCAGAGGAACAGTGTGTGTGTGTGTGTGTGTGTGTGTGTGTGTGATCAGAGGAACAGTGTGTGTGTGTGATCAGAGGAACAGTGTGTGTGTGTGTGTGTGTGATCAGAGGAACAGCGTGTGTGTGTGTGTGTGTGTGATCAGAGGAACAGCGTGTGTGTGTGTGTGATCAGAGGAACAGTGTGTGTGTGTGTGTGATCAGAGGAACAGTGTGTGTGTGTGTGTGTGATCAGAGGAACAGCGTGTGTGTGTGTGTGATCAGAGGAACAGTGTGTGTGTGTGTGTGTGTGATCAGAGGAACAGCGTGTGTGTGTGTGATCAGAGGAACAGTGTGTGTGTGATCAGAGGAACAGTGTGTGTGTGTGTGTGATCAGAGGAACAGTGTGTGTGTGTGTGTGTGATCAGAGGAACAGTGTGTGTGTGTGTGTGTGTGTGTGTGTGTGTGTGTGTGATCAGAGGAACAGTGTGTGTGTGTGTGTGTGTGTGTGTGTGTGTGATCAGAGGAACAGCGTGTGTGTGTGTGTGATCAGAGGAACAGTGTGTGTGTGTGTGTGTGTGTGTGTGTGTGATCAGAGGAACAGCGTGTGTGTGTGTGTGTGATCAGAGGAACAGCGTGTGTGTGTGTGTGTGTGTGTGTGTGTGTGATCAGAGGAACAGCGTGTGTGTGTGTGTGTGTATGTGTGTGTGTGATCAGAGGAACAGCGTGTGTGTGTGTGTGTGATCAGAGGAACAGCGTGTGTGTGTGTGTGTGATCAGAGGAACAGCGTGTGTGTGTGTGTGTGTGATCAGAGGAACAGTGTGTGTGTGTGTGATCAGAGGAACAGTGTGTGTGTGTGTGATCAGAGGAACAGCGTGTGTGTGTGTGTGATCAGAGGAACAGCGTGTGTGTGTGTGTGTGTGATCAGAGGAACAGTGTGTGTGTGTGTGTGTGTGTGTGATCAGAGGAACAGCATGTGTGTGTGTGTGTGTGTGTGTGTGATCAGAGGAACAGTGTGTGTGTGTGTGTGATCAGAGGAACAGTGTGTGTGTGTGTGTGTGTGATCAGAGGAACAGTGTGTGTGTGTGTGTGTGTGTGATCAGAGGAACAGTGTGTGTGTGTGTGTGATCAGAGGAACAGTGTGTGTGTGTGTGTGTGTGTGTGTGATCAGAGGAACAGTGTGTGTGTGTGTGTGTGTGTGTGTGTGTGTGTGATCAGAGGAACAGTGTGTGTGTGTGTGTGATCAGAGGAACAGTGTGTGTGTGTGTGTGTGTGTGATCAGAGGAACAGTGTGTGTGTGTGTGTGTGTGATCAGAGGAACAGTGTGTGTGTGTGTGATCAGAGGAACAGTGTGTGTGTGTGTGTGTGTGTGATCAGAGGAACAGCGTGTGTGTGTGTGTGTGTGTGTGTGATCAGAGGAACAGTGTGTGTGTGTGTGTGTGTGTGATCAGAGGAACAGTGTGTGTGTGTGTGTGTGTGTGTGTGTGTGTGATCAGAGGAACAGTGTGTGTGTGTGTGTGTGTGTGTGTGTGTGTGTGATCAGAGGAACAGTGTGTGTGTGTGTGTGTGTGTGTGTGTGTGTGTGTGATCAGAGGAACAGCGTGTGTGTGTGTGTGTGT
>NC_080720.1:3088351-3160851 GCF_019097595.1 Hemibagrus wyckioides
CGCCAATTATTAGAATAATTAATACTCATGAAAAATGAACGTCATTTTTTTAGCCATCTATTGTTACTGTCATGGATTAGACGTAGAGGCGGAGGTCATTTACTGGGGAAAATACAAACAAAACAGTGAAAACACGAACCATGTTTATCGCTATGTCTTTAAACATCACATGATCACAAGCATACCTAATATTTTTCCATCCCACAACAGACCTCCCAGTGTCAACACCACCTCTTCTTTCCAGACCTGCCTCATCCATCCAGATGCTCTACCCCTGTTTGGAGTCTCGTGACTTGGTGGTGCTCACCGCTGCTGGGGATAGATCTGCATGGACAGACTGTGACCCAGGGGACTGCTGTGGATAGAACCACTCGGAGACTATCACACCGTCTCTGAACTGCTGTCGCATCGGTCAGCTTTCAGCAGGAAAGAAATTAGTGTTAAGTCTATAATGAACTCAGAAACTACACTGACCTACTCTCTCCTCATGAGCCCTTGGTTGCTGTTGTAGAAAGGACATTATTTACATTTACATTATTTACTGTCCAGTGTCACCCAAATGAGACTGAGGTTCCCTTCTGAGCCTGGTTCCTCTCAGGGTTTCTTCCTCATATCATCTCAGGGAGTTTTTCCTCACCACTGTCGATTCTCATTAGGGATAAATGTTAGAGATAAACAGTAACTTAACTTTAAACTGTATCAGTTTTCTATGTTTCTATTCTTCTGTAAAGGTGCTTTGAGACAGTGTCCATTGTTAAAAAGTACTATAGAAATAAATTGAATTGAACTGTGAGCTTTAAGCATCTTTATTCACGATGAAATTCTTGTACTGCTCAGTTACTCAGACAAAGAGCTCTGACACTCGGCACAAAAACGTAAACTATAAACCCTAAACACAGATAAAAGAACGTTAGTGAGCGCTAAAGGAGCACATTAAACTGTACACCATGCATACAGTCATAAAGTGACACAGTGAGATATTACAAATACAGTAATAAATAATAAATAAGACGCTGAAAAAGTGTCATGTGACATGCAGGGGCTAAAGAGTTCACTTCTGAGACTCTTTCTGTAACTGTTAAAGGTCAGTAAACCTTACTTCAAGATGATAACATTGATTTTCTCTCACAGGTGACGTGAATAAGACTGATGATCTCCTCATCATGGCACCTGTTAGTGGGTGGGATATATTAGGCAGCAAGTCAACATTTTGTCCTCAAAGTTGATGTTAGAAGCAGGAAAAATGGACAAGCGTAAGGATTTGAGCGAGTTTGATGAAGGGCCAAATTGTGATGGCTAGACCACTGGATCAGAGCATCTTCAAAACTGCAGCTCTTGTGGGGTGTTCCCGGTCTGCAGTGGTCAGTATCTATCAAAAGTGGTCCAAGGAAGGAACAGTGGTGAACCGGAGACAGGGTCATGGGTGGCCAAAAAATCATTGATGGACGTGGAAAGCGAAGGCTGGCCAATGTTATGCTTTATCAGTGTATTAAGCAGAACTAGATTCAGAATTAATCCAAAATCGTATAGTAGATCATGTGCACCTTCATTGGAACTGGCAGGGGTGCCAAAACTTTTAAAACAAACCTGATTTGTTTTGGGGTTTCTTCAATAATAATATCTTGTGTATGTTCTTGGTTTTTTTTTGTTTTGTTTTTTTTCGGCATGGGAAAGTGTTCTGGAATTGTAACAGGCTTTGTGTGTGTGTGTGTGTGTGTGTGTGTGTGCATGGGGGGGGTATGTAAACTATTTCTTTATTCTCCCTCAGGCAGCACATCTTAAACTTCCGCTCTCTGGCCTGCTGAACCCCAAAGAGTTGAACATTTTAATCATAAACCTGCAGAATGGTGGCAGGAAATGAGCTCAACACGGCTGTGATGAATTACTGAGAGAGAAAAAAAACCCCTCAAACACATCACATAAATATCATTTATTTATTTAATTATTATTAATAAACAATCCTCTTGGAACGAATTTCTTCCGATTCCTCTCAGCACTTCCTGTCTCTCAAATCTCTCCTGCAGTTCAGCTCAGAGAAGGTCTTATTACTTTATTTTTTATCTATGTCATGGAGCTCATTAAAGCAGGAAGCAGCAGGAGGAGGAGGAGGAGGAGGAGGAGGGGAAGAGGTGGAGGAGGAGGAAGAGGAGAGCATCGAGGATGTGAGTTCTGCTGCGAGGCGTCCGTGAGATTGGCCTCTTCCGGAGTCGCAGGTATGAGGACGTAAATAAACGCCTTGAGGGACTGGAAGCGGCGGAATTGGCTAGGTTATGATATTCCGAGGTGGATAATGAGAAGTGATGGGGAAAAGCGGACGGCGCAGATAAAACGCCTCCAGGCATGCTGAACGCTGTTTAAAGGTGGACACTTTCACCATCCATACCTCACTTTCAAGAGGACGATCTACCCACAGGGCATTATTTTTCCTCAATACTTTCTCTCTCTCTCTCTCTCACACACACACACACACACACACACACACAACACTGCTTTCAGGTTCTCTGCAACTATAAACAAACTCGATTTCACCCTAAAGCATTTAGTGCTGTTTATACCATTCTGATTGGTCAGAAGGTGTTGATTCATTTCCTTGAATTCTGAGCCAAATATCTGATTTATATTAATGCACTTCTTAGTTTCATAGTAACTGGAACATGCGTACATCATCCAAAACAAAGAAAGAAGTAACATATAAACACGAGGTGTTTAACATTTACAGAAGGAGTCTCAGTGCTTTGTAGCTTTTCAGCTATCTTCAGTCTTACTGTTGAGACAGTCTCGTCTCTGCCCCCTGCTTTGTCATCGTCCATGGTTCATCTCACAATTGTGTCTTATTTATGTCCAGGTGTTTGGTATTCCACAAATCAACCACAAGGAAAGAGAGAAAGCAGCAGTCACTTGAAAAGAGTTGCAGAGCAAACTGTAAGCAGCTGGAGTATCAACTACTCTGTAATTATCTATAGAGCTTTTCAGACCGTGCTGAACCCCAAGTTTTCATCGCTCTAAACTGTTTTTATCCCCGGGGTAGAGGAAGGTTTCAGAAGCAGGTCTTTTTCCCCAGGGGTTATGAAACTCTGCTCTGAAGCAGGATCAGTACGGCAGTGTTTACAGTGCTAACTCCACATCGCGGTGATAAACATGTACAGTGTGAAACCATGCGCTGTTAGAATGTTACGGCTAGTTGCTTAGCGACAGAAACCCGATCAGAACCTGAACAGCGCCTCATATCAGGTGAAAGCCAGGACGTAGCCACACTTAAACACGTAAAAACACCTCGGTAGATAGAGTCAGGTGGCAGAACACTGAACATCATGGAAGTGCGCGACGTAGCGAGAGGGAAATACGTTACGCTGGAAAATTAGTGGAAGTCAGATATCGAGGAATGAATATATGGTGGACTAAACGACAAACTTAACAAGAGCAAAAAAGATGATAAAGCTGTGAAAGATAACAGAACCTGCTGGAGTGCAGAAGCACAGACCTGAACTGTTTTACTCACTGATAAAAGTGAAAGCATGAGACAAGTCGTTATTTAAAAGGGACACACGCTGGATTTATCCAATCAGGGTTGTTGATATGCGAATATGTAAATGAGAAGAAGATTAATCCCGGGTTCAGGAATGTAGAGTGTGAAAGGTCAGATGATGAAGAGTCAGGATTCAGTGTTAACACCGGGGAAAGGAGGAGCAGTGTGAAACCTCCAACTACACAAACCCAGGATTCCCTTTACCCGGGGTTTACTAGGACCCAGGGGAAATATTTCATGTGTGAGAAGCTCGTCTATTCCTACACCTCATGTAAAACACCTCTGCTGACAAAGAAGTGGTTTAGGCATTGTCTAGAAGGGTGTGAGTTTGAACCCCAGGACCACCACACTGCCACTGCTGTGCCCCTGAGTAAGGCCCTTAACCCTCAATTGCTTACTAATTGCTTTACTTTTATAAAAAAAAATGGCACAGCCAATCCCCTGACTAGAAACCTGTTGAATATTTATGGAGTCCTTCAGAGAGATTCTTGTAATCTTGAAGACTCAAGGTGATTGAAGCAACCTTATCGAGTTTGCTAATTTCTAGTTACCATCCTGTTTTATACACACACTTCCTGAGTCACACCATTCTGTTCTTGATTAGTTTCCAATAACAGCATGACCCTGTGTGTTTTTATTCTTTCCTTAATAATTCCCTGCTAGTTTGCGCATGTGGCTTTCCGTCATGGACGACCCTTGACCATGAGGTTTTCTTCTATTTCTTTCAAATAGAAATCTCTGGCTGAAAGTCAGAAGAAAGCATGAATCTGCTCAGTATCAAAATATAATGCTGAGAAAATGCGCTCGAGTTCAAACTGTGTGCAGTGAAAGATTTGATTAATGAGGCGTCAGTCTCCAGAGTCTGCAATTCCTTATTACACACTTAAACACTGTGGGGATTGTGCTGTAGCTGGGACAATTCCACGACTGTGGAGCCATTTAGGACTTAGAACTTTTAAAAAATTTAACTGTTTAAATAATTTCTCAATATAAGACAATGTGTGTACAATCTTCGAGAAGATGTGGAGATAATCTCCCATGTTTAAGATCCCTCTGATGAAAATGGCTGACTTTTTCCTCTTAGCATAGAATTAGCGAGTATAGTATAAAATGGGGTAAACTAGTGTCTTTTGTAATGACACGTTCATATTAAAGGCTTAAATTAGTATTACCTCAGGTAAAATTACCACATCTGTCAATATCCATCTATCCATTTTCGGCACCACTCATACTACACAGGATATCAGGGAAGCTGGAGCCTATCCCAGGGGCCCACAGGGTAGCAGGGAAGCTGGAGCCTGTCCCAGGGCCCAACAGGGTAGCAGGGAAACCAGAGCCTGTCCCAGGGCCCCACAGGGTAGCAGGGAAGCCGAAGCCTGCCCCAGGGGACTCAGGGCCCAATGTAGAAACACCAGCTTACCATTTGTAAGGCACACCTTTATCCAGGAACGTAATTTTACATTTATGTAATTTTTATACCAGTTATACCAGTTATAAGCAGTTAAAGGTTAAAGGTCTTGCTCAAAAGTCGTAGCTCAGTGGTCCATGTAATCCAGTCATTTCCATTTTTGGTATTTGGCAGACACCCTTATCCAGAGCAACTTGCATTTTATCTAATTTTTTATACAATTGAGGATTAAATGGCCTTGCTCAGGGGCCCAGAAGTGGCAACTTGGTGGACCTGGGATTCAAACTCACAACCTTCCAGAGAGTAGTCCAACAGCCTAACCTCTGAGCTTCCACAAGTCTTTGAGCTGTGGGATCCCCAAATCCTAAGCAGTTAGAGGTTAAGGGTCTTGCTCAACAGTTGTACCTTGATGGTCCTGGGATTTAAACTCATTAAACTCAGTCATTAGCCCAACATTGTAACCACTGAACTATCTGCCACCTTCCTAGGTGGTTGGACTGGTGGAGGAAACCTCCAAAGCACAAAGAGAGAACATGCAAACTCAACAGGAACTGAACCCCCAACCCTGGAGGTGTGAGGCAAGCCAACATACCCCTCTACTGTATCTTCAGGAAATTCAAATGATCTACATTAATGTTGAACCTCTGACTTGAGGAATTTTGCAAGCATGAATAAGAATGAATGTCTTGTGAATTAACTAAAAAATGTATATTTCATGGAATATTTTCATACATTTCACACAAGATAATAGTGATGATATTGTAAGGTAAATTGTTGTGTGGAAATAGATTTATTTATGTGGAACACGGACAAAGTTTGCTTTGAAAGAGATTGGCTTGATTGACTGATTGGAATTAGTTTTATTCAGATGTTATTCTCGTAAATTTCCCCACTGACGGTTTGTCCTTGGTGGATCCTAAAGCAATGACAATGACAATTCCTCAGATTCCTGAAGAAAAAAGAGCGAGGAGAACAGCAGTGGGTGGTAAAGCACATTCACTAAACCAATTTAAGTTAGTGCGCTGTAGAAAAATGTCTCCATTCTTTCTGCCCTGGCTGTGTGTAAGGAAGACAAAGTCTCCTTTCAGTTTGATTATTCATGTGTGCAAATGGTCTTATTTCTGTTCCTCGCAATCAGACATCCTCTCATTCCGTCGGCGCATACCATCAGTTGAGCAAATACGATGAAATAGCCTGGGTGATTCAGAAGGACAGACCGGAAATAATTTAATTCTTCCTGAATTGTCTTATGACAACTATTCGTGGAATTTTTTTTTAATCTACATTTAAGGCTGACCTCAAAACGTTCGTTCCGTTTGTGTAACGCCGTTGCATATTAATTGATTTTTTTTTTTTAAATGCATACCAGTGGAAAGTGTATTACGCGAGTCTACAGGACGTGCAAAATAAGTAGAGGAAGTGGTGCGTTATCACAAAAATAACTGCGTGTTGAGGTGAAGATAGAAGGAAGAAGTGAAACAGTTGCAGGACCAGGCGGTCAATTATACACGTTCAAGCACTTAAAGAATTAACAGAGCTCTGAATTCCTCGGCTGTCCAATCAGGATGAAGTATTCCTCAGAGCCGTGTAATATCTGTGATTAATGATACAGCTGAGCTTTGCTTTGTGGCCGATACGTAATTACGAGGTTTAATCTAGTCCGCATTATCCCGTGGCGCATACGTAGCTACATATTTGTGTCAGTTATCTTTAAAACCTCCGTCTTTCATTTCCTTAATGAGCTTCTAACTGTTAGCTCGAACTTCCGTGGAGAATTTAATACCCACTGAACAATATACAAGTCAGAATTATTGTTTTTCCAACATTTTTATTTGGAGAATCAGGATTAGCTACCTGCCGAGGTTTTACCCTTTCTACCCCAAAATCAGGATCTAACATGCCTTCATTCCTGCTTTCTCAACATAAATTTTTTTCATTTTTTACATTCTGTTTTAGTGCAGTTGTTTATGAGGTAACGCTGGGTTGGGAATTAGAGTAGCTACACTCCAAGTGAGGCTATTATGATCTATACTGTGGACTGTATAATAGTAGGCAAGTTGTATTTTCATCTAATGAATGCATTTCTACGATACTTAGTTATTTCTCTACAGTGCTGCACATGAAAAACTGCATATTATGAGAGAAGCATCTTATTATGAGAAAAGCACTGCTGTATGATGAGAAAACATCTTGGCATCTCTTTATTATGAGAAAAGTATCTCATTTTAATGAGTAAACATCTCAAATCATAGCAACAAATTAGCTTACGGAGAAGAGGGCAAGCTCCTAACTACATGGTGCTGCCAGGATCTCAATGAGGACCTCATCATTAATTTCAGGAAAGATGGTAAGGCTCCAGCTCCACTCTGCATTAATGGAGATATGGTAAAGAGAGGATTCATATTCAAGGCAGTTGATGGTCTGGGTTACTGCTCAAAAGGTCAGGGGTTCAAACCCTAGTGCTTGCTTGCTTAAGCAAGGCAAACTATCTATACTCCATATCATGGTTGACCCTGTGCTCTGACCCCAACTTCTTAACATGCTAGAATATGCGAAGAAAAGAATGTCACTGTGCTGTAATGTATATGTGACAAAATATAGGGTAAGACGACTTCTTGTACTTTCCTGTGTCTAAGAGGATGTGTCATCATGGATCATCAAAAGCACAGCAGAAGCACTAATTTCTGAGGTCAACCTTGGAAACAACCTGCTTGTCGCTTTCAACCACAGCAGTATCGTAAACATAATCACCTACTGCATCTTCACATGGTACACCGAGCCCCGCCCTGCAACGAGTCAAGAACAGTGGCCAGAAAATAATCAGGACCAAGCTGCCACCTCTTGAGTAAATCTCCAGTACCTGCAGAGCTCTCTCTCCCAGATTAATCAACTTTTTGAATCAAACAACCAGCAAACTCTCCTAGGCCAACCCTTCTCTCACACATGTAGTACATTTCACAAGACAACAACCTCAAACATACAGCCACAATAACTATTAATAATCTCACATAGAAAAAACAATCTCCTGACTGAATCCCCACTGAAAATTTATAGAGACTATCAGAGAGTATCTTGTTACCTTGGGAAATTGAAAATGATTAAAGCAACTGCATCCAGATTGCTAATCTTGTCTTGTTCCTCGTTTCTTTTTTGTTCAAGTCATTACTACTCACCTACTGCATCTCCACATTCTATACCAAGCCTCACCCTGCAAAACATCTTCAACTGGGCCCAGAAAATAATCAGGGCCTAGTTGCCACCTCTTGAGAAAATCTCCATAACCTGCAGAGCCATGACCATCTTCAGAGACCTGCTAAGTCCTGCCACTACCTTTTCCTACTGCTGTCTGGAAGATGCTATAGGTGTCAGAGGCAGCTTGGTAGACCTGGGATTCAAACTCACAACCTTCTGATCAGTAGGCCAATGCCTTAACCACTAAGCTACCACATCCAGGTAAATGGGTAATGGTCTGTTTTTGACTTTGTATGTGAGCATCAGTGTTTTAACTTAGCAGCTACAGGAAGCCAGTGTAGGGAGCATAGGAATGGGATGGATTGGAAGAACTTCAAAAGTTATACAGCTATATTCTGGATCCGTTGCAGAGATCAGATGGTGTCAAGAGGCAGACCTGACAGGAGCGAGGTGGAGTGGTCCTGCCTTGCAATGACAAGGGACTGAACAAACACCTGAGTGGCCTGTGTGGACAGAAATGGACAAATCCTAGACAATAAATTGTCATGGCTATGTCCGATTAGCAATGCGAGGGGAGAAGGACAGTCAATCGTCCATGGTTACTCCAAGGTAATTGGTAGTTGTCGAGGTAGATCACAGGTTCCTGACATGGAGACGCATCACCAGGGTTGTACAGCAGCTCAATTTTAGCTTCACCTGATGAGGTGCTATCCATGATGATAGACATTCTGCCAGACTTTGAGATCCGTGCTGAAATGTGAGTGTCTGATGGAGGAAAGTGGAGGATGAGTTGAGTGTCATCGGCATAGCAATGGTATGAAAACCCAAGAGAGCAGGTAAAGAAAAACAGGACAGGACCCAGCAGTGAGAAAAAAAACATCTTTTACAAGCAAAGCATCTTGTTTGTTATGAGAAAACCATCTCGATGTTACAAGAAAATCTCCTTTCTATAAGTAAACCATAACATTGGAATAAGAAAACATAACATCTCAGTTATGAGGAAAAACATCTTATTGTGAAAATATATCTCATTATTATGAGAAAACCATCACTTTCAGACAAGGAAACATCTCATTATTGTGAGGGAAAAACATCTTTCACAAGCAAAGCATCTCATTTGTAATGTTCTCCTCGACATAAGAAAACGTCTTGTAATTATGAGAAAAAAAATCTCAATACCTCATTACAAGAAATTAACCTTATTATAAAAAGAAATCATTATCACAAGAAAAGCATCTCATTATCACTATGAGAAAGCGTCTTATTACGGGGAAAGGATCTTGGTTATTAATACGAAAAGCTTGTTTATATTGACGGAATTAGTTACATTTTTACCTCACAGTTGGCTTAAAGCACAATGACTTTAATGTCAGTGAGACTTGTCATTTGTATAGGCAATATATGGCGCATTCTCAAAGCAGTTACAAGCACCGCTTCATTCCTAGCTGAACAACTCGAACGAAACAGGAACATGTTATAACAGGTTGTGTGTCTGTAGGCTGGCTATGATGGTATGGTGTTATGCAAACAGCAGTGTTGAAAATGTTGAAGTTGAGCGGAGTTGCAGGAATCAGCGGGAGATCGAAACCTATAGCATCGATACAGAATGTAGCAGCAGGGGCGTGGTCAGAAGCCGTCTGTGATCGGTGGGCGGAGTCGTGGTATGCTGTATGCAATAACAGTAAGCTGTAAAATGCCAGACAGTGAGAGACGGCGCTCCGGTGAGGAGAACGACAATGTCCTGCTGAGCCTGTGTGTTGAAGCTGCTTGAGGTTTTTTTTCCCTGTTATTTTGTTCATATGAGGGAAAAAAAGCATAATAAATACCACACTGTTTTTCTGTCTGGAATTCAGCATCTGCCTGTAAGACGGGGTTTCGATGTGTGCTGCTTACTCAAAGCAGCATTTTTTTTCTTCTCTTAAATGCCATTTCAACTGTGCTAGCAATAACACCAACCTGTCAAATGATTAGCACAGAAATGATACACCACCACTGACTAGCAAATTAGCACCAGAATCACTAAACACATCACAAACGTTTCAATATAAATATATAATATGTAATGTGTTTCAGGATGGGGTTTTCCTTTAAATCACAGATCTTATAACACTGAGGTATCAGAAACCGTATTGCTGGGTGCTTTAAACACCTCCTGGTGTTTCGAACTGGTGTTTCAGAGTAGACTTTTTCAGAAGAACCGAAAGGTATTAAGATCAATAGGTTTTAGATTTTAGTCTCTCTCGGAATTTGTGTCGCTTCTTTTTGAGAGAAAAAAGACGTACTAAAGGTTTCTGGTGCCATCATGCTGCTTCTTTTGATGCAGGATAATAGTGTTAGAGAAGAGGAAGCACTCTGCAGTCAAGATGATCAATATTTCAGAGCAGAAGAGAACCTTCCAGACACCTTTTTCTTTCTCCGAAGTCAAACGACGTCACCAGCGAGACGCCCTTTGATCTGGCCAGATGGAGAGAGCAGTGTTGGACCTGCATTCTTACACAAACGCCCCTGGACCCAGTGTGTAGAGCAAAGCCGAGAACTAATCCATCTTCTTCTTTCTTCTTTCCCCCTCAGATTAAGCCCGGCTCTGTAGAGCAACGAGGTCGCCGCGAGGCAAATGTGTGAGCGTGCATCTGTGTATGAGCGGGAAATGTTTCATTAGGATACAGAAAGCAGTGGAGTAATCGTACCTGCTGTAAACTTCTACGAGAAATGCAAATTAGACATGTTTATTACGTATTTCCTCAATGATCTGATTCCGTATGCTGATGTATTTACTTGAATTCTTTCACAATCCAGCCAATTGTCTTTGAGATCCGATACACAGCCGTTCAATCTACAGTAACTCTCGTTAGCTTAACAAGCTAGCTAAATAGAGAGAATAGCAAAGAGTTTAACGAGAGTCTGTGATATCCTAGACGACGGTGCCTTTATAGAGTATGGAGTTATGCCGGAACCTGTTTGTTGGCGGTAACGGAGGGCCTCAGAGTCGTCATCTGAGACGTCTGAGTGGTAGATCAAATCATATTACTTACTTTTACTGATAGAGAACATCAGACAGTGTATAAAAGACAGAACTTTCCTTCAGTCTGACTTAACGCCATTCCAGCATCCAACCATCAATCAGTGTTTTTGAGCAAATCGTTAAAGTGAATGAATCTCATTCGATTCACGGTTACTTCCATGTACTGACACTCATTTTTCTTCTCACGAAAGTCTAACCTTTGCTGCTTCTTCTTAAAACTCCTTACTGCTTTGACAGACTTCCAGGCTGTATTAGAGTGCAGTTGTGAAGGGTAGTGACTAGTTGGACGTATTAAAAGAAAACGACTCTTACTTTGACTCTGAGTGAGAGTCGTAGGCCTACTGATTCTAATTAAACTGTAATTCGATTCATTCAGGAGCGAAAAGAACGAAGTGGATGTATGAGGTTCTGCTGACTCACTGATGTTCGTTCAGTTCACCGCAAGGACAGGAACACGGTGGAGCAGTGGGGGAAAAGTGTGTTGCACCAAGACAAGCCTTGTGTTTTGACGTTTATATCATAATTCTCTGTACATAACTGTGAAAAAAATGACTGATGGCTATTTTGTAAAATTAACATAGCACTGAGAATCAGACAAATTATTTTTACACGTTATTTTATACATTCATTACCTCATTCATGACAAAACTGCACTGACTGAAACGTCTTTCTTGAAAATAAATTCAGCAGAACTTCTCATTGTGGACAGGACATGCCAAATTTAACAAATCATTATACTTAAACTTGCATCTCTTTAGATAAAAGTATTGAGTGAAACAATGGCTCTCAGAATATTTCTGAAAGACACTCACAGGCTCCACCTACTGGTGTAATGATATAACTTACCGAAAGGCTCGCTGAATGACTCAGTAAATGAGTCGTTTTGCTGAACAGAATCAACAGATTAGAGTCACGGGGATGAATCATAATTACCATTTCTACCAGAATCTTCCACACAAACTCTGTCTGGAAAAGTGTAATAACTGTTCTGTACAAAAGTAGAAAATAATACTAATAAAAGAACACTTCAACGAACCATGTGTACTGCTAACAAGCTGCTACTGTAGAGCAAGACACGCCCCCAGGAGGCGGGACGTATATATACACTCCAGAGAGCATTTACTTTGCTAAACACCAATTTTATGTCGTGTAAGATTGCACTTTTAGTTCAGATGAGAAAAGTTATTAGAAATATACACAAGTTATCACAAAATTTTCACTCCGATTTTTTATGTCGACTTTCATGCTAGCACTGTTCTCAGATTAGCAACACAAGCTAACTGTATTCACGACCACATACGCTAACCAGAGGCACCAACAATCTCTTCTACTTCCATCCAAGATTTTTTTGCTGTTGTTTTATTTAACGAAACCTTAAAATGTAACCACAGTTTTTTCTTCCATTTCTGTGTGCTAATGAGTAAATGTGAGGTAACACCACACACACACACACACACACACACACACGACAGGTCTGAGGAACCGTTCAAGCCGATCTCTTGTATTTGTTCCTTTACCTAATTTGCATAGAATTGAGAAAATCTCTTCTAATCCCTTTTAATCCCCACCCTTTATCTCTCACCATCTATCAAATACAGTATTAACCGCTCTTATTAAAAGCATGAAGGCTAATATTAGCAACATTTACAGCTGGCATACTATCTATCCTAATACTCATCCAAATGCTAGCTAGCCTGATAGCAACCTTGGCTATTGTTTTACATGTTATACTGTAGCAGTTAGCCTAATACAGCTTGCTAAGACTTTATAAGAACTCAAGAGAGTTAGTAGTATTGATCTGTTTCTTTCTTCTGAGAGAATCACAATTAGCTATCAGGGTTTTAGACATCTTTGTACAGACTGAATGTTTTTGTTAAACCGGACGCTTTCACAATGTGATCTTTGCACCAAGACGCCAAGGCAAATTAGATGAATATATTTATACGTATATATCAATGCTTTCCTACAGAAGAGACACCATACTGCAGTTTTTGATTTTATTTTTGTCACTTCTGGCTGTTTTCCAGAATCCAGTAGGACACAGTGACCTCAATGAGTTTTTCTGGTCATCTGACAAAAATACATGTCCTTCACGCATCTCTGGAGCAGCTGTTGGAGAACAAAGCGTGTATTAAAATGGAAACACGTGACTCGCCTCTAACGTATATCTGAGAAAACGCCTCAGAAGAGCATCTGGAGGATTTTTTTTTCCTGATCGGGGGTAAAATATGTAGTGTGACTAGCTTATTTATTTTTAAACCAGCTTGCTAGAATGACTCTCAGGGCATCTGGTTGAGACTACAGCTGTGCATCAGGCTGGAGATCCCACAAGAGGCAACAGAACTGTTGGGCGATTTTCTTCCTCCATCCTTTCATACTCGTTAAAGGTGCGAAAGCTCGCAAGACAAAAACAGAAAAGGTTACATGATTCTGAGCTCCAGAATAAAACCATATTTGTAGCATATCTCTCTACAGACTGGCCTGGAAAGCTTTCCAGGAAACTGCACAGGATGTCTGGTGGAGACCAATTATAAACTCTAGTGAAGTAGCAGAGGACTGAGGAACTGTACAGGCTGAAAAAGGTTCTACAGATTGATGTAGTGTGTTAAAATTTGTGAATGGAAAACAATGACTTTCTTTGTCTGGTTTAATCCAGATAGAACTACACCAGAGATTTTTTTTTTCTGCAGTTATCTTACCCAGATACCTAGCCTCCTGGTGGTCCAGTGGCAGGATCCCATGCTCTCATTGCTGTAGCCTGGGTTAGATTCCTGCGTAGGGAGCAAATCTGGCCACTGAAGACTTGGTCCCAAGTCTGGATTACATGGGAGGGTTTATATGTGGACCAAATGAAGCAGGAAGCAGATGAAACAACAATAACATTACCCAGATACCTGAATAAAAACACAATATGATGATCAAACTGTAGGATACGTCTGGAAGATGTTCTGTTACATACAACATAAAGGAAGCTTCCAGAATATAATGAGATGCTAACCATATTATATCCCGAAAGCTTCCTTTATCTTGTATGTAACAGAAAATGTTTGGTAAAACATTGAGATTTTTCTACATTGCATTCACTCAAAAAGTCCAAGCTACAAGGACGAATTCGGCAAAATGAGAAATCCTAGGCTGAAAAATAATGATCTGTGAATTTACTTCATTTAAAAGTGTAGGTCAGTTCCATTACACGGACGGTTTTCGTTCATCCAACACGATCTGTAGTGTATTTTTGGTGTATCTGATGGAGAGTTGGTGTTTCACAGCAGACACATTACCATTGCTCTATTCTCTCAGACATGATTTAATCACCTAAACATAAAAATTCCACACTGTAACTGCTTTACATTAATACCAAGTGAATTGTAAATTAAGTTTAGAATAACAAAACCTTATTTCTTTGCTCGAGAAATGGAATATTTTTCTAAAATCTGACAGAAGACACCTTTTTGTTCCCCCAGTGTAGATATAGACAGCTGTTGAACCTTGTTTCTCGAGTTGCTTTAACAGGAGACAAAATCAGATAGTGTGAGAGAAACTGAGGCACAAGAACAGCTAAAGTGTGAAAGAAAAATATATGAAAAGACAAAAGAGTCTCTCCACAGCTGCTGAAGGTGTACAGGTTTTGAAGTAGTGAGTAGAAAGCTTAATAGACTGCACATAAAGACCCTTTTTCTGTTAGTAAACATTGTGAGGTTTTTTTGTGGGCAGAGCTTAGGTGGAGGCAGAAAGATTTCCCTGACTGCTTTACAAGCGGTAGTTATCAAGTTGTGTTAGTTTGTTCTTAAACAATGACTGGTCAAAATCCGAATGTATCTGATTACGTTAGGTCACTCACTGACCAGGACAGAGAATGTTATTTGAAAAAAATTTACTTTAACAGACGGAACCAGATTGGCCGACCCATACATGCTCACTCGATGGATGGACGATGCGACAGGATGACCTCCTGTTGAGTGACCTGACATCTACACTTATCTGGTAGAAAACCCCAGCACTTCTCGGGAAATGACACAGTCAGTTTCCTTTGTTTAGTGTCCGGTCGTTAGCTACCAGTAAGCTAACTTGCATGCTAAAAAGTTAGCGTTACATGAGAAATCATTTAACTTGTTCCACAATTTTGGATGAGGTGGGCATGCATAAGAAAATCTTTAAACCAAACACTAAACCAAACCATACCAACGAAAAACAATAGTTTCCAATAGTATTGGCCGCCTCCAGTTTCCCCTTCAGCTAGCGCTGTGACGTAATCGTAGGGGTCTATATGGCTGAAAGTAGACAGACGAAGGTGTCAACGAGTTTAAAAATGAACAAAAATCAGCAAATGCTCCATCTGATCTATTATATTAGTCAAGAAATTCAAAGTGAACACAACAATAATGAAGACTAAAAGCACAAGCTCGAGCCTATATCACGTTACATGTGACGGTCACGAGATCCGATCAGAGAGTCAGCCATTTTGAATTTCTCTCTTGACCGCAAAATCCTTCTAGAACATTCACTTTTCAGCTCTGGAAAACAAAATGGCGGACAAACTGAACTCAAAGACGACTTGGTTTACAAATAAAAGTAGCTTGTTATCGGTGTGATAGCTCTCAAATGAAACGATTTTTAACTTTTTGAAGTCATTAGAACTGAATTTGAAGTATTAATTATTAAAAAATAATCACTAGTATTTTTTTTATTAACATTTAGAAAAAGATCTTAGTCCTGCCTGTTGTGGAGAAAAGCCAGCGGTGATGTTTTATTACACCACGTCATTGGTGTCCCGGTGTGTTGTGTATCACAGAGCTGATTGAAGCACACCACAGGGTGTTAATTAGCTGCAAACCGGAAACAGGTGAATAATCAGGTCATGTGATGTGCAGGGGCTGATGGGTAGCATTTGTACTTTTATATGAGCTTCATATTATCCACCACATGCCCGATGACGCCTGAGATAGGCACAGGCTCCCCATGACCCGAGTATAGATCAGATAAGCGGTACAGACAATGAAATGAAATGAAATGAAAAAAATTATCCACCACAGTGGACTGGAACATGACAAAGACCCTCAAACATGATCTTCTGTGTGTGTTGAAGAGCAAAAGATCTCAGAGGAGAGGATTTAAAGAGTGAAGATTTGAAAAGATCATCCAGATAATGGCTTCGTGTGACGCTCATCACATCATGATAAAGAATTTAAAGCTCTCCAGAATCTAACAACACATTCAGATGAATACATCCACACTGTATTCCTCTCCTGCGAGTGCATTTCCATCCTGTCTAACCCGTGAGGTCAGTTTAATTCACCTTGTATTCTTATCCATTTTAATCCTGACTGCAGGCTAGAGACGACCGGAAAGTGGCTCAGTGTCAATACATCTCAGAGATTAACCAGTGAAACGAAGGGCTGCTCGACCTCCAGAGTGTGAACAGCGTGAAATTATTGACCATAATTCAATACAATTAAAGAACTTCCATCTGAACATCTTTCCTGAGCATTGTTTATGTCTGTGTTTGTAACTGATGCAGGATTAACAGGAATATTTTGGTTTATTTGGGCTACTGAGCTCCATCTGAGAGCTTCAACTGCACCAGAACAATGCTACAGGACTTCTGAAGTTCTTCCACAACTCCTTAAGGGAAATGTACAACTGTACCATTATCACCTAATTACAATCCTTGTGTTCAATATTACAGCTCTACACTAGTATTTGTACAATATTTGTTTAGTATTTGTACAGAATTTGTATTTATTTATTATTTTTTTACACTTTATAAAACAGTGTATATATTTCTTTATTTTTCTCTTATATTTTTATTTTTATTAGAGCAACTGTAACATGGCAAAGGAATTTCCCCCTGGGATTAATAAAGTTCTTTGAATCTTGAATCTTGAATGATGGCTCAGTGGTCAAGGCACTGGGACACTGATCAGAAGGTCAGAGTTCAAGCTCCAGCACTGCCAAGCTATCAACAGTGAGCCCTTGAGCAAAGCTCTTAGCCCCACCTGCTTGGGGGCGCTGCACTATGGCTGACCCTGTGCTCCGACCCCAACTTTATAAGAAGCTGGGATATGTGAAAGCCCTTTTTTCAAGAATTTCCCTCATGGGATCAATAAAGTCTATCTATCCATCAATCCATCCCATCTCAGGCGTCCTGTAGCTGCTGCAAAACACTGATACTGACCTGCAAAGCCAAAAACTGACCACTAACCTCAAAGATCTTCTTACTTCCCACCACACTCACTCCATCAGATCCTCCAGCATCATCTACAGCATTTAGCAGACACCCTTATCTACAGCAACTTACATTTTACCTCATTTTTATACAACTGAGCAATTCAGGGTTAGGGGCCTTGCTCAGGGGCCCAGCAGTTACCACGGCTACCACAAGTCTTTGGTCCCACCTTGATCTCTCAAGGTACAAGGAAGACCTGCATCAAGACTCGCCTATGTTCTGGTGTCTGGGTGGAGGAGTGAAGTTCCTCTATACACTATATTGCCAAACGTTTTGGGACACCCCTCTAAATCATTGAGTTCAGGTGTTGTTTTTCAGGGGTTGGGCTCGGCCCCTTAGTTCCAGTGAAAGGAACTCTTAATGCTTCAACTTCATACCAAGACATTTTGGACAATTTCATGCTCTTTGTGTGAACAGTTTGGGGATGACCCCTTCCTGTTCCAACATGACTGCACACCAGTGACCAAAGCAAGGTCCATAAAGACATGGATGAGTGAGTTTGGTGTGGAGGAACTGGACTGACCTACACAGAGTCCTGACCTCAACCCCATAGAACACCTTTGGGATGAATTAGAGCGGAGACTGCTTTTCATGTAAGAACATCTCTAATCCCTGCTCAAATCTTTACTCCAAACCACCCAAAAATAACGAGCAAATCAGTCAGTGTTAGCTAAAACTAAAAAAAAATACTTTCCAATGAGTCTCACTTTTATATTTATGATATTTTTATGATCTAATAAAGCTGAGACATCGAGGTCATTTAATCCATGACGAGAGAAAATACCAGAGTCTAAAAATCAAATAAAGCAGAATTTTAAATGTGGAAACTTGCTGAAGTGAGCCAAAATAAATCAGGAGGGTTTTTTTTTACTTAGAATGATAAATATTTGCTATCTGTCTAATTTTTTTTTCTTTTTACAGATTCCAAACATTCATTCATTCATTCATTCATTCATTGTCTATACCCGCTTATTCCTAGGACTCCTAGGGTCACGGGGGTCTGCTGGAGCCTATCCCAGCGCACATAGGGCGAAAGGCAGGGGTACACCCTGGACAGGTCGCCAGTCCATCACAGAGATTCCAAACACTTTCCTTTTAATCTGACAGAACTTTTGCAATTTTGCAAAAAAAAATTAAATATAATGCATAAATGAATGAATAAATAAATAAATAAATAAATAAATAAATAAGGATCCAAATTATAGGCATAGTTGTGATTGCAGCTAAAAACTAGACTCAAAGGGGCCAATAGTGATTATCGTTAGCAACAAGCTAGCAAGCAGAAAATATTGAGTTTTGTTAGCATCAGTCTAACAAGCGGACAATAGCGTGTTATGTTAGCAACAAGCTAGCAAGCAGACAATAGTGAGTTACGTTAGCAACAAGCAACAAGCTAGCAGATGATAGTGAGTAGCATTAGCAGCATGCTAGCTGGCTGGTGTTATTGATGACTATAATAAGAGTGAACAGTGGTTATTCTGCTCAGTGTTGATTGTATTCTATCAGTTTATGAACTGTTCTGAAGCTAATAATTTTGTGTGATCTAAGCGTAAGTAGAGAAGCACTAATTTACAGTCCAGCGTGAGCGGTCAGGTCCGACTGACGTCGCTTCAAGAATAAGGAAGGATCTTTAGCGGGCGACTTCACCTCAGACTGCGCTAGTTTTAAACATGTCCAGGTAGCGCTCCAGGAAATATCCTGCCTCTGAATCGTTCCTTAAACATTTAGTGACACTGTTTTGTTTCGTTAAATGATTTTCCTTCATTAAGAGAAGATCAGGAATGGAAAAAGACCTTAGAATAAAACACAGCTCTATAAGAGCAAGGAAATCTTGGGTTCTGAAGAAAGAGCGATCTTTTCGGCATGACTCGATGAGCGCAGTGTCTCTCAGAAGTCTGAGGATTAAGGTGTTATTTCCTGTTTCCTGGCTAACTTCAGGCTACAATCGGAAAAGGATTCCTCCGATTTATTTATTTATTTCTCTTTATTTTTTTCCCCTTCTCTTTTCCTTTCAATTTGTGGAGGTCGACTCTAATGTCCGGGTGAAGCGGAGGTCTCCGAAGATGACGACTTCGATTTCTGTCTCATTTAAAGCCTTTATTGTGCCCTACAGTGCTTGAAATGGAAGTCGTTCCCCAAACACTGGTGGACAGACCAAGTCATTTTCTCCGAAAGAAAGACCTGTAGAGGCGAGAGAGACACACACGAGCATTTCCAGAGGTTCTGTTGGAAGATAGAATGACAAACGGAGCGTGGAAACATTTACATCAACAAATCAGCTCAGTTTTATTTCTGTAGCACTTTATTTCAGAACAATCTGACTGTCGTTAAGCAGATTTCCAGAAATCCAGAAGGAGATTTAGATCTTTAATGCACAGAACAGGGGGAAAAATCTACTCTAAATCCCCAATTCACATATTAAAAATATACTGCATATATACATATACACTATATTGCCAAAAGTATTCGCTCACCTGCCTTGACTCGCATATGAACTTAAGTGACATCCCATTCCTAATCCATAGGGTTCAATATGAAGTCGGTCCACCCTTTGCAGCTATAACAGCTTCAACTCTTCTGGGAAGGCTGTCCACAAGGTTTAGGAGTGTGTTTATGGGAATTTTTGACCATTCTTCCAGAAGCGCATTTGTGAGGTCACACACTGATGTTGGACGAGAAGGCCTGGCTCTCAGTCTCCACTCTAATTCATCCCAAAGGTGTTCTATCGGGTTGAGGTCAGGACTCTGTGCAGGCCAGTCAAGTTCATCCTCACCAGACTCTGTCATCCATGTCTTTATGGACCTTGCTTTGTGCACTGGTGCACAGTCATGTTGGAAGAGGAAGGGGCCAGCTCCAAACTGTTCCCACAAAGTTGGGAGCATGGAATTGTCCAAAATGTCTTGGTATGCTGAAGCATTCAGAGTTCCTTTCACTGGAACTAAGGGGCCAAGCCCAGCTCCTGAAAAACAACCCCACACCATAATCCCCCCTCCACCAAACTTTACACTTGGCACAATGCAGTCAGACAAGTACCGTTCTCCTGGCAACCGCCAAACCCAGACTCGTCCATCAGATTGCTAGATGGAGAAGCGCGATTCGTCAGTCCAGAGAACGCGTCTCCACTGCTCTAGAGTCCAGTGGCGGCGTGCTTTACACCACTGCATCCGACGCTTTGCATTGCACTTGGTGATGTATGGCTTGGATGCAGCTGCTCGGCCATGGAAACCCATTCCATGAAGCTCTCTGCGCACTGTTCTTGAGCTAATCTGAAGGCCACATGAAGTTTGGAGGTCTGTAGCGATTGACTCTGCAGAAAGTTGGCGACCTCTTCGCACTATGCGCCTCAGCATCCGCTGACCCCGCTCCGTCAGTTTACGTGACCTACCACTTCGTGGCTGAGTTGCTGTCGTTCCCAAACACTTCCACGTTCTTATAATACAGCTGACAGTTGACTGTGGAATATTTAGGAGCGAGGAAATTTCACGACTGGATTTGTTGCACAGGTGGCATCCTATCACAGTTCCACGCTGGAATTCACTGAGCTCCTGAGAGCGACCCATTCTTTCACAAATGTTTGTAAAAACAGTCTGCATGCCTAGGTGCTTGATTTTATACACCTGTGGCCATGGAAGTGATTGGAACACCTGATTCTGATTATTTGGATGGGTGAGCGAATACTTTTGGCAATATAGTGTATATATATACATATATACATATATATATATATATATATATATATATATATATATATATACACATATATATATATATATATATATATATATATATATATATATATATATATATATATTTACAATTTATATTTTTAGTTATTGACTTAAAATATTTTATATTTATATTTATGTGTTTAAGGTATATATATATTTTTGTACAATTTATACTTTTATTTATTGACTTTAAATATATAAGATTTTTTTTTTTTTTTCCTTAAAAAGCACCTTGGATTATTAATTAGATTTTTTGACACTGTTAATTTTTATATTTTATATATGTATTTTTTTTAAAAACACATGGAAAATTGAATTTATATATTTTTTTATTATTACATTTTATGTATTATTCATATATTATTAATATTTTGTTTGAATGATATATTTTGATGCATAATTTTAAAAAATGAATAGTTTTAGATAACAACTTCAAATATTTTAGATGTGAATATAATTGTTTCAATTTTAATGATTTTAAAAAAAAATTCATGTAAATGAATATATTTATTTTTTTAGGTATTCCTACACCTGGATTATTTATTTATTTATTTATTCATTCATTCATTCATTCATTCATTTGTATATAGAGACATTTAAGATTTATATGCAATTTTCAGCAACCATCTGATTGATCTGCAGATGATTTCTGTTATTTTATGCATTTTAAATGGTTAATATGAGTTAGAATAAGATGCCTGACATCAGGCTTTAACTGGAACCTCAACTTTTATATAATAAATAAATAAATAAATAAATAAATAAATAAATAAATAAATAAATAAAGTCACACAAAAAAAAGCAAAAATGTAAGGAAGCTTAATTCCCGGAATTCTGGATTCTGATTGGTCAGAAGGTGTTGATTAATTATTTATTAGGTTTATTTATTTATATTAACACACTCGTTCTGATACCCTATCGTTTCCATAGCAACAGAGCGTTCACTCAACTCAACGTTCAACTCCTGATTAATAAGGCGAGGTTTCGTGTAAGGAGATGTTTACTGAAGATTTACGGAAGGTTGACTTTAAACGGAGAAGATGTACATTGTGCATCGTTGTTGTGAGATAAGAGGAATAAACCACATGGAGACATGATGTTACGGGAAAATAATCACGCTCAGAGTAATAACACATGACTCCGCTTCATCTCATCACCCTGTGGTTGATTATTTACCTGGAACACCCAAAAGTATTGGCACCCTTGTCAAAGGTCAAAAGTCAAAGAAGCTTTCTTGTGACTTCAACCATATATATCACAGTACACAGTGAAATGAAACAACGTTCCTCCTGGACCCGAGGTGCTACACAGAACACAGACAAAGTACAGTGACGCAGACAAACATAGAGCTAAACATAGAGATAAAAACTAAACTATACTTAAGGTCATTATCATTCATACAACATACAACGCATCGAAAGACTTTCTTAGTGTGATGTAATGATTAAAATGTCAAAATTATTGGCACCCCTGCATACATCTAACATTGGGAGAGAATAGCAGTTTGTGCTTACTGGGTTTTTTTTCCACATAAGGTTTTTAGTAAGGTTTTCTGTGGAACTGTGTGTATGTGTGTGTGTGTGTGTGTGTGTGTACATGCGTCTGGCTTCAGCCGAGACTTTTGACTTCCATTTTATTGTTCCCAAACCTTGATGAACTGTGACGTTTCCATGGCAACGGCCCTTCCACAAGCCGGAGGATCACGGCGGAAATTTCATACACACCATCGCTCCCCTGATACACGCTGATGGAACCGGTGTAGCGCAGCTGCCACGGGACGTTTTCACCCACGAGCGCCTTGAGAGCCGAGCGTTTTATTCTCATCCTCACCGTCACATCATTAGGTGACATTTGAACCGGAATCTGAGAACATCCGAGAGCATGGACCATCACCGCATCGGCGCATGGCTGCATGGAGGAGGAATTAGTATGTTGTTCAGGGATGTGTGTGAGGCCAAACATCTTCCAGGTCAGAGTGTGTGTTACAGATTATACATCACTGTCACCGCTCTGACCCGGCACTCACTATTCCTAGTACTTTTTTTTTTTTTAGTGTTATTATTACTTCTTTACTGTATCGGCTTCTAGGCTTCAGATCAAAGATCAAACGATGCAAGAGTCAGAGTCAGAGTGCTAGGGCCGGGACGAGGCGAGGCGAGGCGGGGTGAGGCAAGGGAGACGGGTGTCACTGATCATATAGCGCCCTGAATTATTCAGAGGAATAAAAATAGAGCGTGTGAATCCTCCAATTCAGAAGTGAGACCAGGACAAGTGCAGGACAATCCAGCGCCACACTGCCCTCTAGTGGACATCTGCATTCCTTCTGACTCGCTGATGTGAGAATCAACACGTCTGTCGGTCCAACAGCGCTCTTAAATCATTAAAGAAGAATTAGTTATTTTATTGAAGTATAGTAACTATTACATCATCTCCTAGACTTTCACATCCTAGAGACGAACCAGCAAAGTCGACTAATGACTCAAAACTAATAACTTTTATTTATTTATTTGTTTATTTATTTATATTTTAATTTATTTCCTTATTTATTTTAATTAATTTATTTTCTTTAGGTGTCTGTTTATTTAATACATTTTTTTTTAGAAGAATTTAAAAGCAAAAGGATTGAAAACAGTTTACTAAAAATGTCACTCAGTAAAACAGATCATTTACTGATATTATTGTTCATGTTGTTATTTATTAATTTAGAAATTTACTAATTTCCTTATTTCTGGTATTCAGTGTGCCTTTGTCAAAATGTAATATAATTATCTGTTTATTTGTTTCTTTTTGGTTTACTTATTTATTAAGTGCATTTCAAAAATCCAATATATAATATATAAAAAATATTTATTAATATATCTCTTCTGTTTAGTCAGTCATGTCTTTATTTTATGTATTTATACATTTATTTTCTTATTTGATTAATTAATTAATTTGTTTGTTTTTGGTATTTAGTGTGTTTTTATCAAATCAAACCACGTTAAAACAACAATATTTATTTATTAATTATTTAAATGTTCATTTTTAAAAGCCTTCCTGAATATTACTATTGTTGCTATTATATATTTATTTGTTTATTTATTTATTGCATTCAACATCCCTTTATAATATCCAGCCACATAAAAATATCACAAATATTTAATTAATATTTCATTTGTAATTGTTGTGAAAGCAATGAGAAAACAATGCGCATTTTTGTATATATTTATCTATTTTCCTTTGTATTTATTATTATTGTCACAGCACACACTTAGTTCTGGATTTACTTACACAACAACAAAACAACAACAACAACAACAACATCGTTTCAAATTCAACATTTGTTTCTGTCTCAGAAAAATAAATAAATAAATCAAATTGAATGCATTAAATAGACAGATGAATGAATGAATAAATAAATAAATAAATAGATAGATAGTGTGCTTTTTGTGTTATTTGTTTTTGATGTTGCTGGATTTTGTAGGGAAATTGAATTAATTAAATAGACAGATAGACAGATAGACAGACAGACAGACAGACAGACAGATAGATAGATAGATAGATAGATAGATAGATAGATAGATAGATAGATAGATAGATAAATAGTTTAGTTGTGTGAATTTCTTTTTCTAAGTTGCTGGATTGTTTAAAGGGAAATTGAATGCATTAACTAAGTAGGTAGGTAGCTAGATAGATAGATAGATAGATAGATAGATAGATAGATAGATAGATAGATAGATAGATAGATAGATAGATAGATAGATAGATAGATAGATAGATAGATAGATAGATAGATAGATAGATAGATAGATAGATAGATAGATAGATAGACATTATTATTGTATTAAATTATTTGCCCTGAGTTTCTTCTGAAATCCCAGTATTTCGTGATTGATATTTGTTGATTGATAAAAATTGATATTTTGAAAGGAAAAGTCCACCGTAGCCATGGAAACGATGGCGTCTCAAGGTCGTCTGTGTAACCAGCTCAGAGGTCCATTACACACGAGAGACTGGATTTAAAAAAAACCCACACACACACACACACACACAGTCGGACTTTAAATAAATCTGTTATTCAGCAGGCAGCGTCAGGCTTCATTAGTGCGGATGGGTGTGTGAGAGTGCGCGGTGTGATAACGCGGCTTTTATGGAGTGTTTTATTGCCTTTGCTTTAGAGTCCATCGTCTTTATGATGATGTTCCACTTCATTTAGGATCATTCAGGTCTAATCATCCTCACAGTCAGGTCAGAGTGTGATTAGACATCACATCAACCTTCAGCTGCTCTCCAACTCACAGAAACACTCTACTGAAAGAAAGGAGTCAGATCTCACAGATCATCACAGCTTAGTGTGAACGGAGCAGCCTACCGGTCAGAGCAAGCATGCTGACCACACTCTATACACCACCCAGAGCTCCTACCATGGACACAAGAGCATCAAAAAGACACTGTAGGGACTCTATTTATTTATTATTTATTTCATAAAATAAAGAAAATTTAAAACTTAACCAAGCGTCACATTACACTGTCTCACCTGTACAAATGCTTGATTCTGATTGGTCAGGAGCAGTGGCGTAATTATTTTTTTTAATGTAAATTTGACGTTCAAAAGTGGTCAAAAGTGTGAACTGCAACAATCGCTGATGGGAGTCCACTGGGCAAAGAATCATGCTGCCCCATGTTCAGCAGACAGGACAGATAATGACAGGGTTGCCAAATTGGGCTTTTTTTTAAATAAATGCTCTAAGGATGCCAAGATCTTGATTTATAGCAAGAATTCAGAATCTAATCAAATACATTTCTTCAAGCAAAAGTGAAAGAAGTACACTGATCAGGTATAACATTATGACCAGTGACAGGTGAAGTGAATAAGACTGAGTATCTCCTCATCATGGCACCTGTTAGTGGGTGGGATATATTAGGCAGCAAGTCAACATTTTGTCCTCAAACTTGATGTTAGAAGCAGGAAAAATGGACAAGTGTAAGGATTTGAGCGAGTTTGATGAAGGGCCAAATTGTGATGGCTAGACCACTGGATCAGAGCATCTCCAAAACTGCAGCTCTTGTGGGGTGTTCCCGGTCTGCAGTGGTCAGTATCTATCAAAAGTGGTCCAAGGAAGGAACAGTGGTGAACCGGTGACAGGGTCATGGACGGTCAAGGTTCATTGATGCACGTGGGGAGTGAAGGCTGGCCCGTGTGATCCGATCCAACAGACGAGCTACTGTTGCTCAATCTGCTGAAGAAGTTAATGCTGGTTCTGATAGAAAGTGTCAGAATACACAGTGCATCAGTTTGTTGTGTATGGGGCCACATAGCCGCAGACCAGTCAGAGTGCCCATGTTGACCCCTGCGCACCACCGAAAGCACCAAAACTGTCATGTGGATGGCCAGGTGCATGTGTGGGGCTTACCTGGGGAACACATGGCACTGTGTAACCAAGCAAAAATGGTTCAGGTTTGATAAGCACAACAACCGGGACGGGACGGGAAGGGAAGGGAAGGGAAGAGCTCATTCTAACCGGACAGAACGATGAATAAGATGTTGATCAGGTATGAGGGTCAGGGTCAGGGGTGCACATACTTTTGACCATATAGTGAGAGTGAGAGCAGGGTTATGGAGTGGATAACGTCAGTATCTTGGAAACACATTCACTCCACAGTGACCTTGCTCCTCAAACACGAAGGCTGAGAAAAAGAAGAAATAAAAACCGTCTCCGTTGTGAAGTTAGCCATTCGTCTGGGTCAATGAGCCGCGAGTCACTGCCGGGTTTCTTAGAAATGTCTGTTTAGCAGAGAGCGATGTTCATTTCTCCATCTGTTCAGGTTTTCTCTATTAGTGAAATATTTTGTCCAATATAACTCCCCTTTAGCCTTTTATTAATAATTCTACTACAAGTCATTATCAGGGAGCCTGGGACTCACTTCTGATGATATTTTTATAAAAAAACAAACACCAAAACACACAACCTCCACGCATGGAGCCAGTTGTCCGTCTCGTTAACATGCTACGATTTTGACGAGCGAAAGCGGCACAGACGTGTAGTCACTGTCACTGTGGCTTCTTTTTTTTTCCCTTGTAGAGCTCATTACATGATGCTATCAGTCAGGAAGTGAAAGAAAAGAGGCTGAGAAGGCAGAGATTTCTTATCACGTGTTTCACACTCGCGAGAGTTTCTCTACACACAAGAGCTGTTAGGACTCACATAATGACTAGCGCTGAATCATCGATACGCCGCTCAGGAGTGAATTATAACGCAGCCGCAAGCATAACTCACAGGTCTGATCGTGCGTTATTGCTCACTTTCCTCCGGTTTTGCTCCTAGCTGTTATTTTCAGTCTGAAACACTGTGAGCTTTTCCCTTACCTTTGTCCAAAATTGTGTTCAAATGATATCTTAGCGAGACCTAGCGTGATCCGAGACACAAATTAATGATGTTTTGCTGAAATCAAGCGGAATCCTGTAACATTACAGCTAACAGCTTTCTCACGACGTGATCACGTTTTAGTATAAACAGAAAACTACGAAGTAAATACAGTTATTTTTGAACTCTGGATTCTGATTGGTTGATCGATCAGCCCACGGGTTTATATTATCACGGTCTTTCCAATACGTGATCGTTTCCATAGCAACAGCTCGTCCACAAGGACTCATACAGTGGGCGCTCCTCCTGAATGGATTTGCGATGGTTGAATTTCTATAAGATGTTTATTCAACAGTAAGGGAAGGAGTCTCCAGCGTCTGTAGAGTTGAAGCTGAAGATTCTCAGACATCTTCAGAATATGGGTAACATGAGGGTTTTGTCTTCAAGAGAGAGAAAATAAATTGTGAATCAAGAACTTGTCTTGTAGATGTTGTAGATAATAATCCTCAAAATCAGGTCCTGGAGGTCTCAGCGTTTGTCACGTGAAGATGATATTGGATCTGATTCCATGATGCCGTGAGGATGTCTTATGTCACGCACTGAATCAACTCTGAAGCTAATAAACTCGCTACACAGCACAAAAACGAGGTACGAACCCAAACCGATTCATTCCACGATCCTTAGCATGATTCTGAGGAGCATCAATCTTCATCATGTGGCTGTATAGAGACTGTAACAGCACCCCCTGCAGCATAGGAGTATATATACAGTTGTGCTCAAAATTATTCATAACCCTTGGACAAATTGTATTCCATTGTATTCAATATATATTAGCTGCTACACACAACCCCACATCTGTGTTAGCCGTGTTAGCCAAAGGACAGAGCTGTAGCACTACAGCCGTGTGGAAGAAAAAAGAGAAAAACACAAAATGTGACAAACAAACACCTATTTTAATCGACTTCGTATCGGTGAATAATAATTAGCACCGCCTCTGTGATTTCTACACAAACAAGGTTAACAGTGAATGAAAATGGACGTCTTCAGCCCCAGGCACACATCACAGGTTATCTTAACGCTCTTATTCAGACTCAGGTGTGACACAAAGAATGACACAGAAACCCGATACAGGTATAAATAGTAGCTAAAAGGTTAAAATTCCTGGCCCAAAAGGGTCCAAAGTCCACTTCCTGGCTCAGCATGCAGGTGTAAAACTCCAGGATTGACGGCGTCCCACGCTTCCTTCGCTCGCTATATAGGGATGGAGACGATGGTGGGAAGCTCCCCGATGGGCGGAGGGTTGTACTTCTCCACGCGCATGAGCCGTCGCAGGATATCGTCTCTGTCTCGGGGCCAGCTGAAGATGTGCGTGTTCTGGAGCCAGGCAGGAACATGGCACTGAGGATGAGAAGGTCACGTCGGATTATGGTCAGTCAGCGACTAGGAACATCATGCTACTGTGGTCAGATTTCTTTTACGGATGTTTTAATCCTGCTTTTTTAAAGCGAGGAGTGAGTGATAAAGATAAAGGTTTCCAGGTTTCGCTCTGAGCAATGCCATAAAGAGCGACAGAAGAAGAAGAAGAAGAAGGAGAAGTGATAAAGATGGAGCCCTGAAGGAAGTAGAGATTTATTTTCGAGGATCTGAAGCCATGTGTGAAGTTTCTCACTCATATTTAAAGGCAACAGAAAAAATGGAACATTAAATTTAAGGCTATTGTTCTCCAGGAGCTCGATTTAATCTTCTATATTTTTCCCCATCGATTGACTTGCTTTTATTAATGTATACTCAGTGTCCAGTTTAATAGGAACACCTGACCATTCATGCAGTTATCTTATCAGCCAATCACCTGGCTGCAGCACACAGTGCATCAAACTATGCAGATCCACATCAAGAGCTTCAGGTACAGATCAGGTCAAACCTCAGAATGAAGTCAGTTTGTGGAGTGACTCTGTTCCCGTGACAACCCTTGCGTTCCTGTTCTTGGCTTTCAGGAGAGGAACCTGATGTGGTCTCCTCCTGCTGTGGTAGCTTCATCCACCTCCAGGTATTATGTGTGGGTTTTTTTTCTAAGATGCTTTTCTGGACATTACAACGCGACTCGGACTAACGCTTCTGACTCCCAACGCGACTCGGACTAACGCTTCTGACTCCCAACGCGACTCGGACTAACGCTTCTGACTCCCAACGCGACTCGGACTAACGCTTCTGACTCCCAACGCGACTCGGACTAACGCTTCTGACTCCCAACGCGACTCGGACTAACGCTTCTGACTCCCAACGCGACTCGGACTAACGCTTCTGACTCCCAACGCGACTCGGACTAACGCTTCTGACTCCCAACTCGACTCGGACTAACGCTTTTGACTCCCAACGCGACTCAGACTTCAATGCTTCTAACCCGCGACTCAGATTTCAATGCTTCTGACTCACAGTTTGACTCAGAATAATGCTTCTGATTCATAGTTAAATTTAAGACTTCATTGTTTCTGACTCACAACTTGATTCAGACTAAAGCTTATGACTCACAACTTGACTCATTTTTATGACTCAATTTGACTCCAATTATAAAGCTTATGACTCAGACTTCAATTTCTGACTCACAACTCGACCCATTTTTGTGACTTTGTATTTGATTCTGATTATACAGCTTATGACTCACAACTTAACTCAGACTTCAAAACTTCTGACTCACAACTCAACTCAGACTTTAAAGTTTTAGACTCACAACTTGAACCAGATTCATTGTTTCTGACTCACAACTCGACTCATTTTTGTGACTTTGAATTTGACTCCAATTATAAAGCTTATGACTCACAACCCGACTCACACTTCAATGCTTCTGACTCACAACCCGACTCACACTACAATGCTTCTGACTCACAACCCGACTCACACTTCAGTGCTTCTGACTCACAACCCGACTCACACTTCAGTGCTTCTGACTCACAACCCGACTCACACTTCAATGCTTCTGACTCACAACCCGACTCACACTTCAATGCTTCTGACTCACAACCCGACTCACACTTCAATGCTTCTGACTCACAACCCGACTCACACTTCAATGCTTCTGACTCACAACCCGACTCACACTTCAATGCTTCTGACTCACAACTCAACTCACACTTCAATGCTTCTGACTCACAACCCGACTCAGACTTCATTGTTTCTGACTCACAACTCGACTCATTTTTGTGACTTTGAATTTGACTCCAATTATAAAGCTTATGACTCACAACCCGACTCACACTTCAATGCTTCTGACTCACAACCCGACTCACACTTCAATGCTTCTGACTCACAACCCGACTCACACTTCAATGCTTCTGACTCACAACCCGACTCAGACTTCAACACTTCTGCTTAATGCTTTTCTGCTCAGCGCGGTTGTACAGAGTGATTATTTGAGTTAGTGTACACTTCCAGTCTGATCGTTCTCCTCTGATCTCTCTCTCTCATCAACACGGTGTTGCAGCCTCCAGATCCTCAGTCTCCAGATCCTCCACACCATTCTGTATAAACTCTAGAGACTGGTCTGTGTGAAAATCCCAGCAGTTTCTAAAATATTCAAATCTGACACCAACGCCAGCATCCACACCACGGGTAAAGTCACAGAGATCAGACTTTTTCCTTCATTCTGATGTCTGATGTGAATTTAACTGAAGCTCTTGACCTGGATCTGGATGATTTTATGAATCCTGCTGCTGCCACGTGATTGGCTGCTTAGAAAACAGCATGAGGGAGTATATCAATGCACTAGAACCTTGTACGTTCCTGTTGGTGTTTATCCGGGGATCTTTGGGTTCCCAAAACCAAAGGATTAGCACAAATTACTAGTTAAAGCCTCACCTGCATACAAATGAATAAAATAAATAAAAATAAATAGGAATAAAGAAATAAACAGCTCTTACTCTCTTGGCACCGGGAAACAACACGGGGATGAATCTGAAATTCCTGCAGCCGTTCTGAATGAATTCAATCTGTAACTGTAAGATATATAAAATAAGCAGCTCTGAGAGGAATACACATGGAGTGAAGTCTATATGAAGAGAAATTTATTTTAGAGAATAAAACCTCACCTGTTTGTGGATGTAGACGGTGTTGAGGGTTTCATCGTTCTCCACACATAACGACGCATTAGTCACAATCTCAAAGTACTTTGGGCTGATGATGATGATGATCAGATAATCCTTCTACACAGGAAATGATCAAATGTACAGCAAGACAACAGAAAAAAGAACAGGAGTTCAGGTGATTTCAGATCAGTGCAATGTAAAGAGCCAAGACTGAGATATGAGAGAAATGAGATACAACTGACTTCAAGGCAGGGAACTCGACTCAGACTTCAATGCTTCTGACTCACAACTCGACTCAGACTTCAATGCTTCTGACTCACAACTCGACTCAGACTTCAATGCTTCTGACTCACAACTCGACTCAGACTTCAATGCTTCTGACTCACAACTCGACTCAGACTTCAATGCTTCTGACTCACAACTCGACTCAGACTTCAATGCTTCTGACTCACAACTCGACTCAGACTTCAATGCTTCTGACTCACAACTCGACTCAGACTTCAATGCTTCTGACTCACAACTCGACTCAGACTTCAATGCTTCTGACTCACAACTCGACTCAGACTTCAATGCTTCTGACTCACAACTCGACTCAGACTTCAATGCTTCTGACTCACAACTCGACTCAGACTTCAATGCTTCTGACTCACAACTCGACTCAGACTTCAATGCTTCTGACTCACAACTCGACTCAGACTTCAATGCTTCTGACTCACAACTCTGATTCGACTGTGACTAACCACTTGGAATCGACTCTGACTCACAACCTTGAATCGACTCGGATTCTCAACATGGAATTGGCTCTGACTCACCACTTGGAATCGACTTGGACACACAACCATGAATTGACTCTGACTCACAACATGGATTCGACTCTGACTCAACATGGATTCGACTCTGACTCACAACATGGATTCGACTCTGACTCACAACATGGATTCGACTCTGACTCACAACATGGATTCGACTCTGACTCACAACATGGATTCGACTCTGACTCACAACATGGATTCGACTCTGACTCACAACATGGATTCGACTCTGACACGCCCACAGAGCATTTCACTGTGAAATGAAAGTAAGCTTACCTCAGTAATGTACCGCTCCATGAAGTCGATCTTACTGATGCTCCTGAACTGCTGCTCGAACATGTCGATCTGCAAATACAGAGTCAGCCATTCGGTTACTGCACTGACCTCCACTCTCTCTCTCCTTACATTTAATTAAATCAGGAACACTGATATCAATTCAGTCCAAGGTTAAAATCTCTTTGGGGTTTTTGGGGGTTTTTTTTTGGACCATCATTAACTTAAAGCTGATGCAATCTGCAGAATAAAAAGACCTCAAGTACAAAAAAGTGTCTTCTCTAATGAAAAAGATGAATTATTCCTTCTTTCCCCGGCTTCACACTCTGAAATCTGAAGCCCTTCTCTCTTACGTGGGTGTAGAAGCCGTTGTGCCGCAGCAGTGCCACGAAATTGATGACCTCTTTGACGTGTTTTTCGTTGTCGGCTTCGTAAGTCACGAAAACTTTCCCTGAAATGAGAAAGAAAGGAAGAAAGAAAAACAAAGGTTTACAAAAAGACAGAAGAGGACACTCCTCCTGAAATACACAGGAATACACGCATCTATCTATCTATCTATCTATCTATCTATCTATCTATCTATCTATGCATCTATCTGTCTATCTATCTATCATTAATATTCATTGAAAACTTCTGCCCTTTGATGTCTGTGATAAGGGAGTTCAGAATTTCTTTTTAATTTCTCAGTGCAGAGAAAATTTCTTATCTGAGAACTTCTCACATACACACACACACACACACGCACTCACACGAGCGCACACACGCGCGCACTCACACACACGCGTGTGCACACACACACTACAGAATAGCTTGACAAGTGTATGGTTGAGGCTTGCTTTTTGTTCATGTGTTGTAGAGAAACTCACTCTGCTCTAATGAGAGGGGTGCAGTGCTGGGAGCGCTCTTCGGCTGAGGGGGAAAAGATTCGTTCCTGCTTTTGGAGGGAAAAACAAAAATAGTCACAAACACACGAGAGTTTTCACTGCATGATGATGGAAGAAGATTTACTGAGGGACGAGTTACACACAAGAAAATAGTACCTAGGATGGAGCTCGGGGTCTGTTACTGGAGACTGGTGAGAGACTGGAGAGAGAGAGAGAGAGAGAGAGAGAGACAGACAGAGGGGGGTGAGGTTGAGAGAAGAGAGAGAGAGACAGAGAGAGAGAGACAGAGACGGACAGACAGAGAGAATAAGAGAGAGAGACAGACGGGGGGTGAGAGAAGAGAGAGAGAGAGAGAAAGAGAGAGAGAGACAGACAGAGGGGGGTGAGGGTGAGAGAAGAGAGAGAGAGACAGAGAGAGAGAGACAGAGACAGACAGACAGAGAGAATAAGAGAGAGAGACAGACGGGGGGTGAGAGAAGAGAGAGAGAGAGAGAGAGAGAGAGAGAGAGACAGACAGACAGAGGGGGGGTAAGAGAGGAGAGAGAGAGACCAAAAGAGAGAGAGAGAGACAGACAGAGGGGGGTAAGAGAAGAGAGAGAGAGAGAGAGAGAGACACAGACAGACAGAGGGGGGGTAAGAGAGGAGAGAGAGAGAGAGAGAGAGAGAGAGACCAAAAGAGAGAGAGAGAGACAGAGACAGACAGACAGAGAGAATAAGAGAGAGAGACAGACGGGGGGGTGAGAGAAGAGAGAGAGAGAGAGAGACAGACAGACGGGGGGGTGAGAGAAGAGAGAGAGAGAGAGAGACAGACAGACGGGGGGGTGAGAGAAGAGAGGAGAGAGGAGAGAGAGAGAGACCAAAAGAGAGAGAGAGAGACAGACAGAGGGGGGTAAGAGAAGAGAGAGAGAGAGAGACAGACAGACAGAGAGAATAAGAGAGAGAGACAGATGGGGGGGTGAGAGAAGAGAGAGAGAGAGAGAGAGAGACACACAGACAGACAGGAGATTAGACACTGATTAACACACACATCTCTCTATTAAAGAAAATCACATTACTTTTGTTTTTAAAACTAAATACAATATACACTCACTGTCCACTTTATTGGGAACACCTACACATTCATGCATCATCTAACCAGCCAATCACATGGCAGCATCACGATTCATAAAATCCTCCAGGTCCAGGTCAAGAGCTTCAGTTAAATTCACATCAGACATCAGAATGAAGAAAAAGTGGATTTACCGTGTGGGTATTAACCCCGTATTTTAGATTTCTAAACAAGTTAAAGTTCAGTGTTTGTGTGTTGCTATAGTAACACTCAACAACATTGTCCTTATTAAGATATACGATTGTGAAGCTGAGAAAAATTCTGATGGTTTAGTTTAATATTGAAGTTTCTCTGGAGTCTAATGAAAGCGCTGCAGCTTTGCCAAGCTTCACCAAAAATCTGCACTTTTTCTCCGCTGTTACACACGACCTCGATTTTATTTTTTCCTTTAGCGCAGATTGCTACGCTTCGATTTGATGCACAAAAGATCAAAAAGATGAAAACCGGCTCCCGTAAATACGTGCCTTCATCACAGACGTCATTAGTCTATTGAGACTTTCGCACCTTTTTCCTTTTACAGATAGAAACGACACAATATTGGATTTTCGCTAAAATACGTCACGTGTGCTGTGTGGTGCTTCAAACTGAATCAATTAAAAAATCAGTTTATTATTTTTAAAAACTCCATACATCATGTTTATACACTATATTGCCAAAAGTTTTGGGACACCTGCCTTTACATGCACATGAATGTAACATGGAGTTGTCCCACCCTTTGCAGCTAGAACAGCTTCAACTCTTCTGGAAAGACTTTCCACAAGGTTTATGGGAATTTTTGACCATTCCACTAGTCATCCCCAAACTGTTTCCACAAACCATGAAATTGTCCAAAATGTCTTGGTATGAAGCTGAAGCATCAAGAGTTCCTTTCACTGGAACTAAGGGGCCGAGCCCAACCCCTGAACTGAATGATTTGGAGGGGTGTCCCAATACTTTTGGCAACATAGTGTATGTGCAGAACTAGACTACTGTTTATAATAGTCTTTATAGTTTATCTTTGGAGAATTTTGCACAAACTTGTATTTGTTAGCCCCCACATCAAACATAAAAAAAGAAATAAATTAATTGATTTAAAAAAATAAAATAAAAATAAATAAATAAGTAACCATTCCTGTTTTTTTTTCCCTGCTCCTTTTTTTTTTAGGTATCAGCTCAATCATGAGATCAACACATTATCTATTTAATTTAGCTTTTTTTTTTTTTAATTATTATTATTATTATTATTATTATTTTTTAAATAAAAGTCACAAACCTCTTTTAAGGAGCCGGGTCACAAATTCAATTTAAAATGTTCTTCCTCCTGTTCAATTCATCAAACCCATATTTAAAAAAAAATAAAATAAAATAAATATATCCTCATCATCATTTTGCGAGGTTTAGGTTTATACGTAGCAAAAGTGTTAGCCCCCCATCAAACATAAATAAATAAATAAACCCCATAGACATCCTGTTTGTGTGTGTGTGTGTTTTTTTTTTTATATATATATATAAGATCTCTCATGAGTTCATCAGCACATTATCTCTTTAATTCATCTTTTTTCTTTTTTTTCTTTAACTAAAAGTCGCAAACCCTTTTTAAAGAGCCGAGTCACTGTTAAAGTCATCGATTTGTTAAAATTGCAAATAAAAATGCTGATTTTTCTGTCAACTGAAAATGTTCTTCCTCCTGTTCAGATGTCTGCAAAATATCTAGAAGTCATCAAACCCATATTCTAATACGAGCTCAGGATAAAGAGCATGTTTTGTAGGACAAAATATCCTCATCATTTTGCGAGGTTCAGGTTTAAAATCAGTGGCATCATAAGATCATCTCAACAAGATCTGAACATTGCTCCCTAAAAAAACTTTAAACAAGGCACGTAGCCTGATTGTGAATCCGAGGAACTCCTGTGTAAATATGGCACTTGTTTTCTATCTGAATAACGTCACTACATACGGATGTGTAAAAGTGGTTAAGGCTCTGGGTCATTGACCAAAACTCATGGTTCAAGCCAAGTTGCCACTGTTCGGCCCTTGAGCAAGGCCCCCAACCCACCCTGCTCCAAGGGGCGCTGCATCATGACTGACCCTACGCTCTGACCCCAACCTTCAAGAATGGGAAATGTGAAGAAAGAATTTTATTGTGCAGTAATGTATAAGTGACAAATAAAGACAACTTCACTTAGTACATCAAGTGATACAATGAGATGACGCTGTTGAATATGTGCCATGAGAATAAACATGACGGTGAGTTCAGTCTCTTAAAAACAGGAAGTGTTGGCACGGAAAAGAGTGTGAGTCAAAGCCGAAGTCTGCTTTAAAGGCCACGTTATATAAAACACTGCCTTCTGGGACGTACAGATGGAATAAATTTTTTTTAATGCAAGCAGTTACATGTCTAAAAGAAGGAAAATATGTTCAAGTGTGTTTCATTTTCACACTCTGACTTTCAGAATAATGGAGCGATTATCTGCTGGATTGCTAAAAAAATAAAATAAAATTAAATTAAATTAAAAATAATTTTTTTTTTAGATTTGTTGCATCTGCCACAGTTCATCTAATAGCTCTTTTATATTTTTATTACATATATAATAATGCAAGCTTTCCTCATATTAAAGGAAAACATAAAATAATTAATTAATTGTACTAATTAAAGGGCTAATACACCTAATAAAAAAGTTATAGCAGTAACATAACACAGGGTTCTGTCACCAAGAATTTTTTCTTTTTCTGAAAGCTCACAGCAAGAATTTTATCGGGACTAAATTTAATTTGTTCGACCTAATTTACACAGATTTTTATTTCATTTTATTTTTATTTGTAATGATTTGCTGTTATTTGTTTCTCTTCTCTTGTTTTCTCTCCCTCTCTTAGGCTCGTAGAAGTGGCTTTAATGTTCCACAAAATTCCATAGAACATCCTTGACATCTGCATGCATACTTGTGTACATACACACACACACACATAAATATATAAAAAATCTTCCTCGAAAGCTCAGAGCAAGACTTTTTGTCACACTTACAGGAAGATGAATAGGGCATGTGGTAGCGTATGTCAGGATGCGGTCTCGGATTCATCCAGAAGGCGTGTCCCGGGCCCGGCCCGCAGCACGGCGCCCCGTGTGAGGAGCAGGGGGGCAGGTAGTAGCTATGCTGCGCTAAATCCATGGGGATGGAGTGCAGCGAGCGAGGCTGCTCCAGACTAGCAGGGTCAGAGCTGTGGCCATCTGGCAGCGAGTGAGAGCAGCAGGACTTGCTCTGATAAGAACAGTAATCTCCGGACACCAGGCAGGACGGACGCCCGTTGCTGGAGAACCCGCCTGAGAAGGAGCTGGATGGGAGCCACTGGTCTTTATGAGGATGCAGGGTGCTGAAGGAGCTTTGAGCTTGGCTGGGGAAAGGTGTCTGGGCGCTGAAGCCTGCGGGCAGACCCAGCCGAGGTTGGTACGCTCCGTAGCTGGACTGCATGCTGCTGCTGCTGCTGCTGCTGTCGCTCACACTGTCGGAAAAATGAAGGAAAGCAGCCGAGCCGCTGGGAGGTGTCCGAGTCGGAGCGGGGAAAGGCTGCGACTCTACGCCGCTGACCTCTGACACGGAATCTGAACGGACCAGAGTGTCTGCGTCGCTTTTACTCATGGTTTCGTCGTTCTCCTCCGGGAAGTTGAGTGACTGGAAATGAGAGCTAAAGACAAAAAAAAAGGAAAATGAGGCGGAGCTTAAAAATGGCCTAAACCAGGCCTTTAACATTTTTTCATTTTATAATTAATGAAAGGATTAGTACACCTGATTAAAAATTACAGCAATAATATAACACAATCATGGGAATAAATCTGTCTAGACATTAGTTTGAGTGAATGACATTTAATAAAATAAATTTGTTTTCTTTGGCGTCACACGTAAAAAACACACGCCTTAGGCAAATTAATTAATTAAAGGATTAATAAACCTAACAGCTGTGTAAATATCCATGTACATTTTTTCCTTTAATGGGGGATGAAATCTTGAACACTATATTACCAAAGGTTTTGGGACGTCTGCCTTTACATGCACATGAATGTAATATGGAGTTGTCCCGCCCTTTACAGCTATGACAGCTTCAACTCTTCTGGGAAGGTTTTCCACAAGGTTTAGGAGTGTGTTTATGGGAATTTTTGACCATTCCTCTAGAAGTGCATTTGTGAGGTCAGGCCCTGATGTTGGACGAGAAGGTCTGGCTCACAGTCTCCACTCTAATTCATCCCAAAGGTGTTCTATGGGGTTGAGGTCAGGACTCTGTGCAGGACAGTCAGGTTCCTCCACACCAAACTCACTCATCCATGTCTTTATGGACCTTGCTTTGGTCACTGGTGTGCAGTCATGTTGGAACAGGAAGGGGTCATCCCCAAACTGTTCCCACAAAGCATGAAATTGTCCAAAATGTCTTGGTATGAAGCTGAAGCATTAAGAGTTCCTTTCACTGGAACTAAGGGGCCGAGTCCAACCCCTGAACTCAATGATATGGAGGGGTGTCCCAATACTTTTGGCAATATAAGCGCATCTTATATATAAATCTCATTTTCTGAAATCTCACATCTGCACTAAATTAGTTTTCTTTAACCAAACACACACACACACACACACATCTTTTTCAGTTTTTTACATTTAAATATAAATCTATAACATGCCATGACTCATTTTATTACTTTTCTTTACTTCGTTTCTTCTGTTACTTTGTTGATGAACATCTATGTTTCTCTCCTCTTTTCTCCTGCTTTTCTTTCTTTCTCTTCTCTCTCTCTCTCTCTCTCTCTCTCTCTCTCTCTCTCTCTCTCTCAGGCGTGGCTTTAATATAAAAATAAAAACTGTAGCAGGTCTACAAATGATAAATAAATAAATAAATTCTAAATAATAATAATGAAATAATAATAATAATAATAATAATAATTCTACAAATAAAATTACAATTAAAAAATAAAAATTTAAATAAATAAAAACAAAAAAATAAATAAAAACTTTTTTGATGGTGGCAAGTGACGTGAACAAATCAAAGATTACTAATAACTTTTAATCATCATAAATATATATATATTTTTTATTCTGGAATCTGAGGTGTGTGTCATCTCTCACAGCTCAGCTTGAACAGTAGCTCTGACTGTAACGTGAATGTCGACATGTTCATTCTAATATGCTCACGTTTCCATAGCAACGGCTCATTCCCAGTGACGTGCACTGTGCTCGGTGTGACCTACGCCTAATTACAATGGTTTTTTTTATTGTTTGTGGGATCTCGAGTGTCAGAGCCTTCATAAAGTTTCCTAATGTGGAAACATCTTCAGAACTGTCTGAGTGTGTCTCAGTCTGTATGTGTGTGTGTCTGTCTGTCTGTGTGTGTGTGTGTGTCTAAGTCTGTATGTGTGTGTGTGTCTGTCTATGTGTGTCTAAGTCTGTATGTGTGTGTGTCTAAGTCTGTATGTGTGTGTGTGTATGTCTGTCTGTCTGTCTGTGTGTATGTCTAAGTCTGTATGTGTGTGTCCAAGTCTGTATGTGTGTGTTTGTCTAAGTCTGTGTGTGTGTATGTCTATCTGTCTATGTGTGTGTGTGTGTGTGTATATGTGTGTCTAAGTCTGTATGTGTGTGTATGTGTGTCTGTCTATGTGTGTCCAAGTCTGTGTGTATGTCTAAGGCTGTGTGTGTGTATGTGTGTCTAAGTCTGTATGTGTGTGTGTCTATCTGTCTGTGTGTGTGTGTTTCTGTCTATGTGTGTGTGTCTGTGTGTGTGTATGTCCAAGTCTGTATGTGTGTGTGTTTGTCTAAGTCTGTGTGTGTGTGTGTATGTCTATCTGTCTGTGTGTGTGTGTGTGTGTGTGTGTGTGTGTCTGTCTATGTGTGTCCAAGTCTGTGTGTGTGTGTGTGTCTGTATGTGTGTGTGTTTGTCTAAGTCTGTGTGTGTGTGTTTGTGTGTATGTCTATCTGTCTATGTGTGTGTGTGTGTGTGTGTGTGTCTAAGGCTGTGTGTGTATGTGTGTCTAAGTCTGTATGTGTGTGTATGTGTGTCTAAGTCTGTATGTGTGTGTGTGTGTGTCTGTCTATGTGTGTCTAAGTCTGTGTGTGTGTATGTCTAAGTCTGTATGTGTGTGTGTCTGTCTATGTGTGTCCAAGTCTGTGTGTGTGTGTGTATGTGTGTCTAAGGCTGTGTGTGTATGTGTGTCTAAGTCTGTATGTGTGTGTATGTGTGTCTAAGGCTGTGTGTGTATGTGTGTCTAAGGCTGTGTGTGTGTGTGTGTGTGTGTGTGTCTAAGGCTGTGTGTGTGTGTCTGTCTATGTGTGTGTGTATGTCTAAGTCTGTATGTGTGTGTGTGTGTGTCTAAGTCTGTATGTGTGTGTGTGTCTGTCTATGTGTGTCCAAGTCTGTGTGTGTGTGTGTGTTTGTCTAAGTCTGTATGTGTGTGTATGTGTGTCTAAGTCTGTATGTGTGTGTGTCTGTCTATGTGTGTCCAAGTCTGTGTGTGTGTGTGTGTTTGTCTAAGTCTGTATGTGTGTGTGTATGTCTAAGTCTGTATGTGTGTGTGTGTGTGTCTAAGTCTGTATGTGTGTGTGTGTCTGTCTATGTGTGTCCAAGTCTGTGTGTGTGTGTGTGTTTGTCTAAGTCTGTATGTGTGTGTATGTGTGTCTAAGTCTGTATGTGTGTGTGTCTGTCTATGTGTGTCCAAGTCTGTGTGTGTGTGTGTGTTTGTCTAAGTCTGTATGTGTGTGTGTCTGTCTATGTGTGTCCAAGTCTGTGTGTGTGTATGTCTAAGGCTGTGTGTGTGTATGTGTGTCTAAGTCTGTATGTGCGTGTGTGTGTTTGTCTAAGTCTGTGTGTGTGTGTATGTCTATGTGTGTGTGTGTGTGTGTCTGTCTATGTGTGTCCAAGTCTGTGTGTGTGTCTGTCTATGTGTGTCCAAGTCTGTGTGTGTGTATGTCTAAGGCTGTGTGTGTGTATGTGTGTCTAAGTCTGTATGTGTGTGTGTGTGTCTGTCTGTGTGTGTCCAAGTCTGTGTGTGTGTGTATGTCTAAGGCTGTGTGTGTGTCTAAGGCTGTGTGTGTGTATGTGTGTCTAAGTCTGTATGTGCGTGTGTCTGTCTATGTGTGTCCAAGTCTGTGTCTGTGTGTGTGTGTGTGTTTGTCTAAGTCTGTGTGTGTGTATGTCTATCTGTCTATGTGTGTGTGTCTGTCTGTGTGTCCAAGTCTGTGTGTGTGTCTGTCTATGTGTGTCCAAGTCTGTGTGTATGTGTGTCTAAGTCTGTGTCTGTGTGTGTGTTTGTCTAAGTCTGTGTGTGTGTGTGTATGTCTATCTGTCTATGTGTGTGTGTGTGTGTCTGTCTATGTGTGTCCAAGTCTGTATGTGTGTGTATGTGTGTCTAAGTCTGTATGTGTGTGTGTCTGTCTATGTGTGTCCAAGTCTGTGTGTGTGTATGTCTAAGGCTGTGTGTGTGTATGTGTGTCTAAGTCTGTATGTGCGTGTGTGTGTGTCTGTCTATGTGTGTCCATGTCTGTGTCTGTGTGTGTGTTTGTCTAAGTCTGTGTGTGTGTATGTCTATCTGTCTATGTGTGTGTGTGTGTCTGTCTATGTGTGTCCAAGTCTGTGTGTGTGTCTGTCTATGTGTGTCCAAGTCTGTGTGTGTGTGTGTCTAAGGCTGTGTGTGTGTATGTGTGTCTAAGTCTGTATGTGTGTGTGTGTATGTCTAAGTCTGTATGTGTGTGTGTGTCTGTCTATGTGTGTCCAAGTCTGTGTGTGTGTCTAAGGCTGTATGTGTGTGTGTGTCTAAGGCTGTGTGTGTGTGTATGTGTGTCTAAGGCTGTGTGTGTATGTGTGTGTGTCTAAGGCTGTGTGTGTATGTGTGTCTAAGGCTGTGTGTGTGTGTGTGTGTGTGTGTATGTGTGTCTAAGGCTGTGTGTGTGTGTCTGTCTATGTGTGTGTGTATGTCTAAGTCTGTATGTGTGTGTGTGTGTGTCTAAGTCTGTATGTGTGTGTGTCTGTCTATGTGTGTCCAAGTCTGTGTGTGTGTGTGTGTGTTTGTCTAAGTCTGTATGTGTGTGTATGTGTGTCCAAGTCTGTGTGTGTGTATGTCTAAGGCTGTGTGTGTGTATGTGTGTCTAAGTCTGTATGTGCGTGTGTGTGTTTGTCTAAGTCTGTGTGTGTGTGTGTATGTCTATGTGTGTGTGTGTGTGTGTCTGTCTATGTGTGTCCAAGTCTGTGTGTGTGTCTGTCTATGTGTGTCCAAGTCTGTGTCTGTGTGTGTGTGTGTTTGTCTAAGTCTGTGTGTGTGTATGTCTATCTGTCTATGTGTGTGTGTGTGTGTGTCTGTCTATGTGTGTCCAAGTCTGTGTGTGTGTCTAAGGCTGTATGTGTGTGTGTGTCTAAGGCTGTGTGTGTGTGTATGTGTGTCTAAGGCTGTGTGTGTATGTGTGTGTGTCTAAGGCTGTGTGTGTATGTGTGTCTAAGGCTGTGTGTGTGTGTGTGTGTGTGTGTATGTGTGTCTAAGGCTGTGTGTGTGTGTCTGTCTATGTGTGTGTGTATGTCTAAGTCTGTATGTGTGTGTGTGTGTGTCTAAGTCTGTATGTGTGTGTGTCTGTCTATGTGTGTCCAAGTCTGTGTGTGTGTGTGTGTGTTTGTCTAAGTCTGTATGTGTGTGTATGTGTGTCCAAGTCTGTGTGTGTGTATGTCTAAGGCTGTGTGTGTGTATGTGTGTCTAAGTCTGTATGTGCGTGTGTGTGTTTGTCTAAGTCTGTGTGTGTGTGTGTATGTCTATGTGTGTGTGTGTGTGTGTCTGTCTATGTGTGTCCAAGTCTGTGTGTGTGTCTGTCTATGTGTGTCCAAGTCTGTGTGTGTGTGTGTCTAAGGCTGTGTGTGTGTATGTGTGTCTAAGTCTGTATGTGTGTGTGTGTATGTCTAAGTCTGTATGTGTGTGTGTGTCTGTCTATGTGTGTCCAAGTCTGTGTGTGTGTATGTCTAAGGCTGTGTGTGTGTATGTGTGTCTAAGTCTGTATGTGCGTGTGTGTGTGTCTGTCTATGTGTGTCCAAGTCTGTGTCTGTGTGTGTGTTTGTCTAAGTCTGTGTGTGTGTATGTCTATCTGTCTATGTGTGTGTGTGTCTGTCTGTGTGTCCAAGTCTGTGTGTGTGTCTGTCTATGTGTGTCCAAGTCTGTGTGTGTGTGTGTCTAAGGCTGTGTGTGTGTATGTGTGTCTAAGTCTGTATGTGTGTGTATGTGTGTCTAAGTCTGTGTCTGTGTGTGTGTTTGTCTAAGTCTGTGTCTGTGTGTGTGTTTGTCTAAGGCTGTGTGTGTGTATGTGTGTCTAAGTCTGTATGTGTGTGTATGTGTGTCCAAGTCTGTGTGTGTGTGTGTCTAAGGCTGTGTGTGTGTATGTGTGTCTAAGTCTGTATGTGTGTGTGTGTATGTCTAAGTCTGTATGTGTGTGTGTGTCTGTCTATGTGTGTCCAAGTCTGTGTGTGTGTCTAAGGCTGTATGTGTGTGTGTGTCTAAGGCTGTGTGTGTGTGTATGTGTGTCTAAGGCTGTGTGTGTATGTGTGTCTAAGTCTGTATGTGTGTGTATGTGTGTCTAAGGCTGTGTGTGTATGTATGTGTGTCTAAGGCTGTGTGTGTATGTGTGTCTAAGGCTGTGTGTGTGTGTGTGTGTGTGTATGTGTGTCTAAGGCTGTGTGTGTGTGTCTGTCTATGTGTGTGTGTATGTCTAAGTCTGTATGTGTGTGTCTGTCTATGTGTGTCCAAGTCTGTGTGTGTGTGTGTGTGTGTTTGTCTAAGTCTGTATGTGTGTGTATGTGTGTCTAAGTCTGTATGTGTGTGTGTCTGTCTATGTGTGTCCAAGTCTGTGTGTGTGTGTGTGTTTGTCTAAGTCTGTATGTGTATGTGTGTGTGTCTGTCTATGTGTGTCCAAGTCTGTGTGTGTGTATGTCTAAGGCTGTGTGTGTGTATGTGTGTCTAAGTCTGTATGTGCGTGTGTGTGTTTGTCTAAGTCTGTGTGTGTGTGTATGTATGTGTGTGTGTGTGTGTGTCTGTCTATGTGTGTCCAAGTCTGTGTGTGTGTCTGTCTATGTGTGTCCAAGTCTGTGTGTGTGTGTGTCTAAGGCTGTATGTGTGTATGTGTGTCTAAGTCTGTATGTGTGTGTGTGTATGTCTAAGTCTGTATGTGTGTGTGTGTCTGTCTATGTGTGTCCAAGTCTGTGTGTGTGTATGTCTAAGGCTGTGTGTGTGTATGTGTGTCTAAGTCTGTATGTGCGTGTGTGTGTGTCTGTCTATGCGTGTCCAAGTCTGTGTCTGTGTGTGTGTGTGTTTGTCTAAGTCTGTGTGTGTGTATGTCTATCTGTCTATGTGTGTGTGTGTCTGTCTGTGTGTCCAAGTCTGTGTGTGTGTCTGTCTATGTGTGTCCAAGTCTGTGTGTGTGTGTGTCTAAGGCTGTGTGTGTGTATGTGTGTCTAAGTCTGTATGTGTGTGTATGTGTGTCTAAGTCTGTGTCTGTGTGTGTGTTTGTCTAAGGCTGTGTGTGTGTATGTGTGTCTAAGTCTGTATGTGTGTGTATGTGTGTCTAAGTCTGTGTCTGTGTGTGTGTATGTCTATCTGTCTATGTGTGTGTGTGTGTCTGTCTATGTGTGTCCAAGTCTGTGTGTGTGTCTGTCTATGTGTGTCCAAGTCTGTGTGTGTGTGTGTCTAAGGCTGTGTGTGTGTATGTGTGTCTAAGTCTGTATGTGTGTGTGTGTCTGTCTGTGTGTGTGTATGTCTAAGTCTGTATGTGTGTGTGTGTGTCTGTCTATGTGTGTCCAAGTCTGTGTGTGTGTCTAAGGCTGTGTGTGTATGTGTGTCTAAGTCTGTATGTGTGTGTATGTGTGTCTAAGGCTGTGTGTGTATGTGTGTCTAAGGCTGTGTGTGTGTGTGTGTGTGTGTGTGTATGTGTGTCTAAGGCTGTGTGTGTGTGTCTGTCTATGTGTGTGTGTATGTCTAAGTCTGTATGTGTGTGTGTGTGTGTGTGTCTAAGTCTGTATGTGTGTGTGTGTCTGTCTATGTGTGTCCAAGTCTGTGTGTGTGTGTGTGTTTGTCTAAGTCTGTATGTGTGTGTATGTGTGTCTAAGTCTGTATGTGTGTGTGTCTGTCTATGTGTGTCCAAGTCTGTGTGTGTGTGTGTTTGTCTAAGTCTGTATGTGTGTGTGTCTGTCTATGTGTGTCCAAGTCTGTGTGTGTGTATGTCTAAGGCTGTGTGTGTGTATGTGTGTCTAAGTCTGTATGTGCGTGTGTGTGTTTGTCTAAGTCTGTGTGTGTGTGTATGTCTATGTGTGTGTGTGTGTGTGTGTCTGTCTATGTGTGTCCAAGTCTGTGTGTGTGTCTGTCTATGTGTGTCCAAGTCTGTGTGTGTGTATGTGTGTCTAAGTCTGTATGTGTGTGTGTGTGTGTCTGTCTGTGTGTGTCCAAGTCTGTGTGTGTGTATGTCTAAGGCTGTGTGTATGTCTAAGGCTGTGTGTGTGTATGTGTGTCTAAGTCTGTATGTGCGTGTGTCTATGTGTGTCCAAGTCTGTGTCTGTGTGTGTGTGTGTTTGTCTAAGTCTGTGTGTGTGTATGTCTATCTGTCTATGTGTGTGTGTGTGTGTGTCTGTCTATGTGTGTCCAAGTCTGTGTGTGTGTCTAAGTCTGTATGTGTGTGTGTGTGTGTGTCTAAGTCTGTATGTGTGTGTGTGTCTAAGTCTGTATGTGTGTGTGTTTGTGTGTCTGTCTATGTGTGTGTGTGTGTCTAAGTCTCTATGTGTGTGTGTGTGTGTCTGTCTAAGTCTGTATGTGCGTGTGTGTGCGTATCTGTCTGTGTGTGTGTGTCTGTCTAAGTCTGTGTGTGTGTGTGTGTCTGTCTAAGTCTGTATGTGCGTGTGTGTGTGTCTGTCTGTGTGTGTCTGTCTAAGTCTGTATGTGTGTGTCTGTCTAAGTCTGTATGTGCGTGTGTGTGCGTATCTGTCTGTGTGTGTGTGTGTCTAAGTCTGTATGTGTGTGTGTGTGTGTCTATGTGTGTCCAAGTCTGTGTGTGTGTGTGTTTGTCTAAGTCTGTGTGTGTGTGTATGTCTGTCTGTCTATGTGTGTGTGTGTGTGTTTGTCTAAGTCTGTGTGTGTGTGTATGTCTATCTGTCTATGTGTGTGTGTGTGTGTGTCTGTCTATGTGTGTCCAAGTCTGTGTGTGTGTCTAAGTCTGTATGTGTGTGTGTGTGTGTGTCTAAGTCTGTATGTGTGTGTGTGTGTGTGTGTGTGTGTGTGTCTAAGTCTGTATGTGTGTGTGTTTGTGTGTCTGTCTATGTGTGTGTGTATGTCTAAGTCTCTGTGTGTTTGTGTGTCTGTCTAAGTCTGTATGTGTGTGTGTGTGTCTGTCTAAGTCTGTATGTGCGTGTGTGTGCGTATCTGTCTGTGTGTGTGTGTCTGTCTAAGTCTGTGTGTGTGTGTGTGTCTGTCTAAGTCTGTATGTGCGTGTGTGTGTGTCTGTCTGTGTGTGTCTGTCTAAGTCTGTATGTGTGTGTCTGTCTAAGTCTGTATGTGCGTGTGTGTGCGTATCTGTCTGTGTGTGTGTGTCTGTCTAAGTCTGTGTGTGTGTGTGTGTCTGTCTAAGTCTGTATGTGCGTGTGTGTGTCTGTCTAAGTCTGTATGTGTGTGTGTGTGTGTCTGTCTGTGTGTGTATGTCTAAGTCTGTATGTGTGTGTGTGTGTGTCTGTCTAAGTCTGTATGTGTGTGTGTTTGTGTGTCTGTCTATGTGTGTGTGTATGTCTAAGTCTGTATGTGCGTGTGTGTCTAAGTCTGTATGTGTGTGTGTGTGTGTCTGTCTGTGTGTGTATGTCTAAGTCTGTATGTGTGTGTGTGTGTGTCTGTCTAAGTCTGTATGTGTGTGTGTGTGTGTCTGTCTAAGTCTGTATGTGCGTGTGTGTCTAAGTCTGTATGTGCGTGTGTGTCTAAGTCTGTATGTGCGTGTGTGTCTAAGTCTGTATGTGCGTGTGTGTCTAAGTCTGTATGTGTGTGTGCATAAAACCCTGATGAGATCATCAGTAAGGATGAGGAGAGGAACTGTCTCTACCTCTGAGTTATTGCCCTGGGAGAGGAGAGCAGATTGCGCAACATCTTTCTGCTGGAGACTAAAAGACTGACGCCATCTCAGGGCCTCAGGAGGTCCATGAACCTGCAAACACACCAGTACACTGTGAAACCACACAACTACACTATACACTCCTGCACACATCCACACAACTACACACACCTACACAATTATACACATCTACGCACATCCGCACAACTATACACATCCACACAACTATACACATATTTGGTAAAATGCAGAAAGCTGAAACAGGAAGTGGATGGGAAGGACAGGAAGTGGATTACACACACACATATAGATAGATCATCCTAAAGTGGCACAAAAACATTTCAGAAACAAAAACTGTCTCACTCGTTTGTGTGTGTGTGTGTGTGTAAGCACTTCCTGTTTCAGTTTTCTGCATTTCACCAAATATTGATAAAACATGATGGAATAAACTGTTAAAATTATGCTAGCTGTGGTTCAACGCTTTAGCCGAGTCTCAACGCAGCTTCACAGAAATCTAAAAAATTAGAATTAAAAAATGGCAAAAAATAAATTTTTGGTGTATCACAAACGTGAGAGTGTGAGGTAAGGGTGGCGAGGTAAAACTCCCTGAGACGACACGAGGAAGGAACCTTGAAAGGAAGAGTGCTAATAACAAGAAGAGGAGTGAAAAGGAGAGATTATTGTAATGAATTTTAATTTAAATAATTTGTGTTTTCTGTGCTTTTTTGCGTAAATCTATTCAAAATGTTCAAATCACAAGATTCTTCTTTTAGACTCGACTAAACTAATGGTTTAATAACTTTGTTTATATGATATAAACTTTGTGATTGGACATTTTTTAGGCACTCTTTCAGCTCTTTCTTTATTTGATCTGCGGCATTTTACACCCCACACAGTGGAAGATAAACACCAGTGATGTAAATAAATCAGAGCCATGACTTGATTTGAAAGTGAAATCGATTGAAGCAACAATCAACGATTAGCGATAATATCTGATGGTGCGTTCAAGTCATCTCACGAAGACCGTGTTTATAAGTTGAACGCAACCACAAAGTCGTATTTACGAGCGGGAAACTCTGGCTTTTCCCAGATGGAGTTGTGCCAGTAAAAAAAATGATGGAATGAACAGATGCTGAGTCTGTAGTTTAGGGTAAAATAGTTAAAGTGGAACGTTTTCTCGACTCAGAAGCTGATTTCTGTTTGATTTCCTGTGATTATGTGTTTGGTTTATGAGGGAAGTTACTGAGGTACAAGCTAACTGGTTAAGATTTAAGTTCCGATAGGAGAAAAACAGTTTCATTAGGATTAATTATATTTATCTGCTCCTAGCAACCAATCACTGATCACTTCTGCTCTAAGCAACCAATCACTGATCACTACACTCCTAGCAACCAATCACTACTGCTCCTGTCACTTCTGCTTTTAGCAACCAATTACTAATCACTACTGCTCTTATCAACTAATTACAGATAACTCCTGGTCCTAGCAACCAATCACTGACCACTCCTGCTCATAGCAATGAATCGATGATCACTACTGCTCCTAGCAACCAATCACTGATTTCCCCTACTCCTAGTGACCAATCACTGATCACTCCTGCTCGTAGCAACCAATCGATGATCACTCCTGCTCGTAGCAACCAATCACTTACCACTCCTGCTCCTAGTGACCAATGACTGATCACTCATGCTCTTAATAACCAATTATTGATCACTTCTGCACTTAGCAAACAAATACTAATCACTACTGCTCTTAGCAACTAATTACTGATCACACCTGTTCCTAGCAACCAATCACTGACCACTCCTGCTTGTAGCAACCGATCGATGATCACTACTGCTCCTAGCAACCAATCACTGATTTTCCCTACTCTTAGTGACCAATCACTGATCACTCATGCTCTTAATAACCAATGACTGAGCAGTCCTACTCCTAGTGACCAATCACTGATTCCTAGCATTGTTCAACGACCAGTCCTTAAACCCCGCTGTGTCCACCTGCACACTTCTATGTATTTTGTTTAAAAATCTCGTGATATTTACAGTAATAAGAGATTTACTTACTTTCTACACTGTAACTAACATGTATTTACTCTTTTAGACAAAAAAACCTCTCAGCATCCTGTGTTCACTAAAAGCAGATCTGAAATCGTGACATATGTAAATAATATTTAAAGAATATTTGCTGAAACTGTACCGTTCTGAGACAACCTCAGTACAATCCATTAAGTCTGGGGTTTGTTTGTTGATGTAAAGTGCAGACAGCAAATACGAATAAAGCTGACTAAAAGAAATGGAAGTCTATCTGATGGCAGAGAGTTACGAATCTGGCACAGAGCAAGCAGCTTCACTTGACCTTTTTCTTGCAGAAGGGGAAGCAGTGAAAGTCAGAGTGAGAAGTGATGAGTGAGCGATGCTGAGGGGATTTCTCTCCCTCTGCTGCTTTGTTTGCAGCATTTGATATCAGAGCCGCTCGCTGCCATGCTGGAAAGCACCTCAGTGGTGTGGAAACTCGAGGGTGACATTAAAGCTACATCGCTCAGTGTCTGTCAGGAACAGGAGCAGAACACAAACACCAGTAACAAGGTCACGAGAGCCCATGAACACTGAGGCCTACAGAATTCAGAGAAGCTCCACAGGTCTTCAGTAGGAGCTGCATTTCCCCTGAACATGTAAAAAACTAGCCAGAGGAATGTTTTCCAGATCCTGTCTGCTAGCTAGCTCCACCCCGCTGTGCTGCCAAACAAAGAAAATTTGTTTTGTAAAAATCCTCTTGGAACAAATGTTAGCAACTGTCCTGTACTCCATACGCTGCTCTAGCTCCGCTAATACAGGGGGTGGATACAATAATCAAACACAACTGATCCCCGTGACCAATAATTAATCACTAATCACTGCTGCTCCTAGCAACCTATCACTACTGTTCCTAGCAACCAATAACGAAATCACCAATCACTAGTCACTGCTGCTCCTAGCAACCAACAACTAATCACCAATCACTAATCACTGCTGCTCCTAGCAACCAACAACTAATCACCAATCACTAGTCACTGCTGCTCCTAGCAACCAATCACTAATCACTACTGTTCCTAGCAACCAATCACTAATCACTACTGTTCCTAGCAACCAATAACGAAATCACCAATCACTAGTCACTGCTGCTCCTAGCAACCAACAACTAATCACCAATCACTAATCACTGCTGCTCCTAGCAACCAATAACTAAATCACCAATCACTAGTCACTGCTGCTCCTAGCAACCAATAACTAAATCACCAATCACTAGTCACTGCTGCTCCTAGCAACCAATCACTAATCACTACTGTTCCTAGCAACCAATAACTAATCACCAATCACTAATTCTCCAACTTTGGGAAACACTTTCGGAGAACTTTTTACTTCCCGTGCCCGTGTTTGCCAGCTAAATGCTAATAATCTTAGCAGTATTTTGTCGACTGGAACTTTTGAACATTTAGTTATGTAAATAAGGCGTGGTCTAATTAAATATGCATACATTTGCAGACTTACTAAAATAACAAAATCTTTCTGCGGATGCTGCGTTTTTAAATTTAACATAAAAACCCTTTGAGTCTTTGAGTCCTTCTTTATAGGGAGAGGAATGAAAAATAATGAAACTATAAATACTAAATAAATAATTTAGGTCAAATAAAAAAAAAAAAATGAATAAATGAATAAATAAATCATGTAGGACAAATAAATACATTAGGTCAAACAAATAAATAAATAATTTAAGACAAATAAATAATTTAAGATAAATAAATATATAAATAAATTAGGTCAAATAAATAAATAAATAGATAAATAAATGAATAACGCTTTGAGGAGAATGGATTTAAAAATACAACATGGGTTCATTTATTTCCACTCTGGTGTAGGGCGTGACGTTTATAAAGTGTAAAAAATTTTCCTATCAGCATCATAATAACATCATAATTAATATTACAGGAAACAAGCATCTCAGTGAGATGTGGGCGGAGCTTAAATCCCTCAAGGCTAGTTTCATAAGAGTGCGATAAGGTCTGAGCGGTGAACAAAAACACAGATACGAAGAGATTTTGATTACTTCTGTTTTATCTCTGAAATGAAAAGATGATGAGATATATATATATATATTAGTCGCTTATTAACTTTTCTTATCATCGTCAGCATTTTGCTAACAATGTAGAAAGAGCTTAAATGCTTCATTTCTTGGATATCTTACTGATCTTCTGAACCAGTAGATCTCCACCACATCCTTCCAGCAAAAAACGGTTTATTCTTAATTCCTAAGATGAACGATGATCAGACGATAGAAGAGCTTAGTCTTACTTCACCTCCACACTCGGAAATCATCTCATAAAGGATGTTAAATTCCTAAAAGGGTTTTAAATCCAGATTAAAGACCTGGTTCAGTTAGATCCTTCATCAGTTCCAGTACTAAAACATGACATATAAGTCAATGTTTAGTGCAAACCTGTGGACCCTGTTGTTGTTAGGTTGTTGGGTGTTTTTCTTTAAAAGTTATTCTTAATAATCACGTATCTTCAGCTTGTCCTATTTTTTGTGTGAAGTTATTACTATGTTTATGAAAGCTTATTGACATTCTGGGCACGAAATAAAAATGCTAGAAAAATAAAATATATATATTATTTTATACTTTCAGAAAAAAAATCCAACAATATTACCTATTTGTTTATGTTTTTTTTATTACATGTCTTTCACTAGGAAACACTGATACTGTGCACCATTAAATCTGAATTTCTGAGGTTTCGTTTTTTGTTTTTTTTAGAAAAAAGCTATATAATTTTCTATGTAATAAAATGTATTAATGAAGAAAGGTGACGCTTAGAAGCAAAATAAAATAAAAAATTGAAAAATGCATTCAATTATTTTGCAAAAAAAATGTCTCTGAACCCTGTCTATGTACAAATGAATAAAAAATAAATCACAAAAAAATGTCCCTGAACCCTGTCTATGTACAAATGAATAAAAAATAAATCACAAAAAAATGTCCCTGAACCCTGTCTATGTACAAATGAATAAAAAATAAATCACAAAAAAATGTCCCTGATAAATAAGGCTTAATCGTGTATATATATATATATATATATATATATATATATATATAAATAATAAAAAACACATTTATTATTATAATTATTATATTATATGTTATTAAGATATCTAGATATTATATGATATTAAGTATCTAGATTTAAAAATATATCCACCACTGACGGAAAATTTCTTAAAAATATATTATTTTTTGAATCAGTCCAGTCATAAGAAAAAATATTTTTTACTCACCGATATGCAAATTTTTCAAGCACTTATCCACAAATAAAACACTAAACGGCCAAGAAAACACCTTTCTCTACACCTTTAATGTTATTTTTTCACCTGCAATTATCCAGGTAATGAACATAATGAAACATACTAAAGTGCACTTTTACTTCAACAGTACAACTTATTTGGCTTTAATAATAAACTCTGGTTAAGGCTATAATGGCTTCCTGGCTAAAAGATGGATAGAGGAGGTGTACTCCTGAGCTGAGCGCATCTTTAGAAGAAAACTTTTATTTATTTATTTTGTAATGTCGAAAAAGATAGGCTAATAAAGTGTATACCTGCTTGTGTAATAATCCAGTAAAGACGTGAGGAGGGTGTGTAGTGATCTGAAAGGTACAGCAGGATGAACTGGTGTTTCCACATGAGAACATTTCTCACACTTTACAGACATGAGAAAGCTACCGTTCCGCCCGCGCTTCTTTACTCTCTCTCTCTCTCTCTCTCTCTCTCTCTTCTTTACTTCCTTTCCTGTCTCACACATGGTCCCTTTTTATCATCAAACCTCTGCCTTTGTTTTTATTTATTTTAAACCCAGGAACGAATCGACGCGTCAACTCATTAATTAATCAATTACTTTTGTTTCGAATCCGACATTTTATTTAGTCAGTCGCGAGCGCTCGTGCGGGCGCGAGAGTGCGCGTGCACACAAACAAACAAACGCACACACCAGGATATAAAAAAAGAAATTGTACACGTCTTACCTCTGAGCTCGTCAACACACACACACACACACACACACACACACACACGGAGCTGAGAACGTTCGAGAAAGTCCGAAGGTATTTAAAATACAAATGAATCAAATAAATCCGAAGTGAAGTTTCAGGTCAGTCCACAAAACTTTCTCTCTGTCTCTCTCTCTCTCTCTCTCTATCTGCATTCTGATAAGTCCCGCCTTCTGAGCCATGATTGGCAAGTTCCCTGTCCAATCAGAGACTTGTTCATTACAACACGCGGCTTTAAAACAACAACTAATTGCAGCGTGTTCCTGACTATTATTATTATTAGTAGTAGTAACCGATTCATAATCATGACCATAGTAAAAAGTACCATTTATTACTACTTATTTAATATTTTATTACGTATTAATAATCCCATTACTATATAGATTTATTAGTATTATTGTTTATTGTTTATCTCTGTCTTTGGGAGGGACACGGTTGGACAGGATTAGGAACGACGGCTCATGTTGGACGATTGGGGGACAAAGTTAGGGAGGACAGATTAAGATGGTTTGGACATGTCCAGAGGAGGGAGAGTGAGTATATTGGTAGGAGAATGTTGGACATGGAGCTGCCAGGCAGGAGGAAAAGAGGAAGGCCAAAGAGGAGGTATATGGATGGAATAAATGAGGATATGAAGCTAGTGGGTGTAAGTGTTGAGGATGGAGAAGATAGGGATAGGTGGAGAGAGATGATTCACTGTGGAGACCCCTGAAGGGAAAAGCCCAAAGAAGAAGAAGAAGAAAGTATTATTGTTTATTGTACGTTCATGGGGGAAAAAATCAAACTAGACCCTTAATGGATACTATGCTTTCATTTATCAAGGCTTAAGTAATGATTACGTGGACGTCTATAACCAAACAAATAACCTCAGGTGAGCGTTTCTAATTATATCCAGGTTTTCACACTTAGTTGATGATGAACTGGTTACATAAGAGTATACATAAGAGTTAAGACTTTCAATAGATGATATATTTAATATATGAGTAATATATAAGAATGAGTGAATATCATTACATTTCGCCTTTGTGAAAAGTCATTAAAGTCTCAGAGCAGATCAGAGATCTTTAGGATCTGAAAAAAACGACGACAAAAATAAAAAAGTAGGACAAGGAAATGCAGAAGCAGCAGGTTTCACTGATAAAGAGAGACGGCGGTTTGATGATGCTGAGGTTGTAGCAGTCTGAGCAGGAAGGAAAAGAAGGTCAAAGAAAAGCAGCAGAAGAAACACAAGAACACCACCAGCTGAGATTATGACAGTTTATTACATGTGTAATCTCTCAACACAGTTCTCCATGCTCTTCATATATTTCTCTCCTGTGTGATTGCACACCAAGCTCTTTGAAGAACTTTTCACCCCCCCCCCCACCCACACACAACCCCCCTTGTGAAATGCAGTAGGTGTACAGTAAGGTTTCAGGTCTTGCCACAGATTCTCAAGCAGCTTCAAGTGCCAACTTTGGTGTTCTGCTCAGCATTGTTGTCGCGTTAGAAGACGTCTGGAAGTCCCATCCAACCAGCTCTCCTTCAACCCTGACCAGTTTCCCATTTGCCTGCTGATAAATAAACATCACTGTGACATGATGCTACCACCACCATGGATTTTCATCCAAAAAACACTTTGTTCAGGTCAGAGTTTTCAATTCAGGTCTTTTAAGACTCAAGAAGCGTTTCTTGAGTGTCCAACATGCTAGACTTATTTATTTTTGTCCTATTCTGACCACTCTTCCTTAAAATCCCAGCTTTGTGGAGTATCCTGGAAAATTTTAAAGGAAGAAGTTATGAACTTCTGTGGACGTGACTGACCGGAGACTGTTTGTGTGAATTGTTAAAGGGTCAGAATGTGCTGGAGATGAAATAGTGAAACTTGAGGCTAAGAACCAGCTTAGCCTCAAGCTAAGCTGGTTCTTAACCAGGGAGCGCGTACTGCAGGAGCTTTGGAGGCTGTTAACTTCACCTCGACCGCATGATCGGCTAAGAGTGAGAGAGGACTCGGGAATTTACTGTGAGTCGCCTCAACGTCGGAATCAGAAACAATTAAAGGTGAGGTAAATGAGATTAGGTGATTTAAGAAAATAAGTCATTTTAGGATTTTAATTCTTAAGATATTTGATAAATAAATAATTAAAATTTAAATAAAGCAAAAAAAATAAATAAATAAATTTAAAGAAATTAATAAATAATCAGAATTTGAATAAAGCAAAAATAATAAATAAATAAATAAATAAATAAATAAATTTTAAGAAATGAATAATTACAATTTAAATAAATCAAAAATAATAAATAAATACATTTTAAGAAATTAATAAATAATTAAAATAAAAATAAAGCAAAAAAAAAATAAATAAATAAAGAAATAATTAATACATGTAAATAATGTAAACATAAATAAATAAATAAATAAACAAATACAAATAAATTCAGTAATATTAACAAGCAAATGCTAGTGATGCTTTTTCCAGAACTTTTAACAGAAACCTGTATTGATCTTCCTCAATATTTTTGCGTATATATTCGAGATCTCTAATCCTCACGAAGTCCATTTCAGCTCCTGGTTTGTAGCACAATGTAATGTGGAAAAGTTAAAGGTGAGGTTAAAGTCGTAACACGTGTTAAAGTGTAATACGTTTCTTTAAACATTCAGAAAGATAAGAAACGTATTTGAATTCGGATCACTCCGATCACTCAGCTCCTGAAGTGTCACACATTCATTACTCCAGTTCTTTTCAACAAAGGCGAGAAATCTTCTGCAGAACCTGTTAGTGCTTACTTTCTTCTTCTTCTCTTTTCTTTGTAATCTTCCTCTGTCAAGTGTGCACACGTTTTTATACGTGCAAACCATCATAGTGAAAGAGGTCAGGTTCCACTGTGTGTGTGTGTGTGTGTGTGTGTGTGTGTGTGTTTTTGTAACTTGGACCATAATAAATTCATGACTCATGATGTTTAATGCTACATGATAGCACATGTGTTTACACTGAAGAAGATTAAATCTGTTCTCACCATGTCAGAGTGTTTCTTCTGACTGAAAACGAACCGTCTGGATTTTGTAAAAATAAAACCGCCGCAATTACGACATCATTTATTGTACAGCTCACGGATTCTCAGACGTGACGGTTTGTAACCATGGAAACAAGGACGATTAAATGGAATTGGTTCTTCTGTTGATGTTTTTCGTCACGTCTGAGGTGAGGACGACAGCCCCCCGCCCCCCAAAAAAAAATAAATAAATAAAAATAAATATAAATAAAAATACTCGCCTTTTTATTAAGATACTAAAAATATAAAATATAAAACATAAAAACATAAATAGAAAAAAAAAAAATCAAATTACAAGCTGCCATTCATTCATATCATATTATGTGCAATATGTTCTAGTTCCCTAGCACCTTTCTTGTACTTGGAATACATTTTGTATATATATATATATATAGTATATTTAATTTCTTCTTCTTTGGTCTTTTCCCTTCAGGGGTCTCCACATTGCATCATCTCTCTCCACCTATCCCTATCTTCTCCATCCTCAACACTTACACCCACTAGCTTCATATCCTCATTTAATACATCCATATACCTCCTCTTTGGCCTTCCTCTTTTCCTCCTGCCTGGCAGCTCCATGTCCAACATTCTCCTACCAATATACTCACTCTCCCTCCTCTGGACATGTCCAAACCATCTTAATCTGTCCTCCCTAACTTTGTCCCCCAAACGTCCAACATGAGCTGTCCCTCTGATGTACTCCTTCCTAATCCTGTCCAACCGTGTCCCTCCCAAAGAGAACCTCAACATCTTCAGCTCTGCTACCTCCAGCTCTGACTCCTGTCTCTATATAGAATATTTCATTTACATTTATTTTTTCTTGTGATCTGAAACGGTCTCTAGCAAAAGAATTTCCTCTTATCTTATTCGTTCATTTATTCTGAACGTGAGACTCTGCAAAAACGCCTACAAGCATGGCATTATATCCCCAAAAGTATTGGCACCCCGCATTGAAGTGGATTCTCATTTATAACACAGTATAAGGAGTGATCTATTGATTCACATCGTGGGAAAACATTAGGGCTTTGCTTTATTTGCATTCTTTTGTCCTGAGGCAAAAATATTGGCACCCATACTATTTCTACAGGGTGTCTGAAAAGGAAGCTAAAAAAATAAAAAGCACTGTTTTTAGTTTTTTCACAATTTCATCTAACGTTAGTCAGCTGAAAGGGAAACACCTACATATAAAAAAATAAATAAGTGTAGATATTTGTGAAAAAGTGAATAAATAATAAATATTAAAAAAATCATATCTCGTATCAATTCCTGATTTTTAGACACACTTTAAGCTTGTTTTTATTGAGGTTTTTCAGTAGTGTGTGCAGTTTTTATAGAATAAAGAATAATATTTCTGTTTTTATGACCCTTTATATGTTTATAGTCTTTTCTTCCCAGTGTTTCGGTCAGGTTGAACTCTCTTTAATCCAGACGCTAAAAAATTAAACCGTGTCCATGTTGATGATTGAACGTCTTCATCATGTCTCACTCCCCAGTGGAGGTTAATATGAAGCTCATATGAAAGTAGTCACTCAGGATTTTAAGAATTTGTAGTGTTTCAGAAGGATTTCTGGTTTTCCCTAAACTACTAGGGGTGATGTATTCAAAGAAAAGTACCAGGTTTGTTTTTAAATGAATTTTGATCTCAAACCCAATCCTGCTTGCTCATCTAAAAAGCAGCTCAGATTTCATCTTCAACCAGTAAAATTCTGTGTGAGGTTCTCCGACGGAGGGGAAAACACACGTCTTTAGCTTACTAGGGACAATATATTCATAGAAAAGTTCCAAAAATTTAGGCATATATGATTTAAAATAATTAAAAATTTATTTTACTTTTTATTACAGAGAAACACTTTGGAGTGGTGAAGAGCTGATAAGAGTAAAGACAGATAGAAGAGAGAAATAAATTAATTTATTTTCACAACCAGCAACGAGGAACATTTTTTAACTTTGAACTTGAATAAAAAATTTTATACTTTAAAAATAATCATTTGAATTTATTCTAAATGCAGGAGGTACTTGGAGGTGCTGAGTTTTCTCTGCTTGGCAAAACAAGACTCCAGCCATTTCTTCTTCACCAGAACAGCCTGAGGGTACTGCTGACACATATCCTGTAACTCCTACAAAGAGAACAAATAACACAAATAACACTCGTCAGAGCGCTGGACCGGCAGAGCCAGAAATATTGGCACCCTTGGAAAAGAGTGTATAATGAATACTGGTTGAAAAATAAAGAATAAGCAGCAAAAAAAAAAAAAAAGGAAAATAAATAACATTTCATTCAATTTAACTGAAGAAAGTATCTTTACATTTTTAGACAAAAAATTTAAAAAAATTATAATATTTAACAAACGTGTATGTGTCAATTATTGGCACCCCTTCTTTTTTTCTAATTTGATTGGAAAATTTTATTTGACATTTTATTCCACCGATCTGATTTGTAAAAATCAGAAACAAAGAATTTCTGGCTGAAATCTGATTTATTCCACACGCATTTCTTTAACATTTTGGATTAATTAATTGTGCAAACAAACAATATTGTGTTAAGAAAATAGAAAAACCTGGAATGTTTGAGATGGAGGTGTTGGTTAAATCGTGAAGACTTTTCTGATTTATACAGACAGCATCGACATTACGTTAATATGTCTAGAAAACGTATCCCATGCTGAATATAAATAAATAAACGTGTATATTAATAGATGTTAATGAAATACACCTGCTCTGACTAATTAAATCATTAAATCCGTGAATAAAAATACTCATAAATTAGCCAAAAATATGAAATTTCTCAACACTGGGCTCTTGGTGTAAATATTGGAACATTTTTTGTGAGTCAACAAACACAAACATGTTCACTAAGGTGTTTGTTATTTACGTTATTTGGTTAATTATCAAGAAATCGATTAATTCAAGCCTCAGTCAGTGTACTCCTATTTGAAATGTACTGATAATTAAAAATACTTGAATACCTGGATATGAAGTGGACTTTCTACCTCTGCTACGATGTGAGTGACCTGTGAGCTCATGAGATCTTCATCATCACCGTCATACGTACAGCCAGGTTAAGGAGAAAGTTCATCATCGCTGTCTAAAATGAAGATGTTCACACTGCTGACCACATCATGTGAAGCAGCAGAGAGAAAAGACGAAGACGAACTGACCAGACGTCTGGAACCGTATTCGTTAAAAAGCTTCTGAGAATCATCTCAGAGAGCTCTTAATTTAACTAGGACTAGGAAGCTTAGCTTAAGAGTGCTTCAGGACCAATCTCAGAGCAAGAAAAAGACAAAATATCTTTGAGAGGAGGCGGGGCTTCTAGGCACGACACATTCTTTTGAAGATTGTGATTGGTCATTCAATAAAAAAGATAAGAGCTCTTTAAAATAGGGTCTTAAAGCCTTAACTTTGAAATGACAGACCTAATTTTGCCTATTTAACACGTTATATACACTGATCAGCCATAACATTATGACCGGTGAGAGGTGAAGTGAATAAGGCTGATGATCTCCTCATCATGGCACCTGTTAGTGGGTGGGATATATTAGGCAGCAAGTCAACATTTTGTCCTCAAAGATGATGTTAGAAGCAGGAAAAATGGACAAGCGTAAGGATCTGAGCGAGTTTGACGAAGGGCCGAATTGTGATGGCGGATAGACGCCTGGATCAGAAACTGCAGCTCTTGTGGTGGTGTCTGCAATGGTCAGTATCTATCAAAAGTATCCTTTAAGTCACCATGGAGGCTCCACCTCACAGCTTACAGGATTTAAAGGATCTGCTGCTAACATCTTAGCGCCAGATACCACAGCACACCTTCAGGGATCTAGTGGAGTCCATGCCTCGACAGGTCAGGGCTGTTTTGGCTGCAAAATTTTTTAAGAATTTTCGTCACTAGGAGTAACTCTTTGAGCTAAGAATTTTCATCAACGCAACCCCCGGGGGTCTGGTGTGATGAAGCTGATGATTTCCCAACAGAAACCCAGAACAGACGCAGAGTAACAGAGATTCTCCTGAGACGTACGAGAACATGTTGTATATAGTTCACATAAAAAATAATTTCATTTCTTAAACTAAATTGAATTTTTAAACAAGTTTAATAATTATGAATTGTTCTGAGTGATCGCCAGGCCTTTAGTTAGAAAATCTCAGCATCTGGAAGAAATAACTATAGTGTTAAACAAACATGGTTAAATTCTAGTCTGCTATTTTATTTTTGTTATTTTTTATTTGTTAATTCTAATTGAAAATGTCCAAGTTGGCCAAGTAGTAATAGTTTCATAATGCTTAACGCATAGGGCCTTATTATTATTTTTCTATTTATTTATTTATGTGTCATATTTTTCATCACAGACACATGACATAATTGCTGTTTCTTGCTGGAGTGAAGAAGCTCATGTTCTGTAAGAAGCTCATCCTGTTTCAAACCTGTTCGACTGTAATAAAAATAATTACCCACAAATTGTTCTCATTCCAGAGAGCAACCACAAGAAGCTTTTACGGTGAGAAATATGACATGTCCTTTTTATAGACACGTCTTTGGACTGAGACTTCTTCATTTATGACTAAAGTGACTTTAAAGGATATGTGATGAGGTAGCGTGTGAGTTTCTTTCTCTCCGTCACCCCGACGTTGTAGAAGAACACGCTGACTCCTTTCATGAAGTCGGCTAAACCGGAAGCTTCTCCACTGCGCCACGTCGTCCCGGAAGCTTCCGGAGACACGGCTCGTTCTTCAGATGGACCACGAGGACTGAGAGAGCATGAGGAGCTGGGAGAGAGCGGCGCTGGAGGACTGGTCGCTGAGCTCGAGGTGGACGGAGACGCTGTGTTCGTGGACGGAGCTGCTGTGGTGGACTGAGGGGCTGGACGCTTGTAGTAGTATCTGATGTTTAAGTTAAAGATGTGGACGTAAAGGATGATGAAACCTGCAGTTAAAAAAGGCCAGAAAGAGGCGGACCTTACGTGTGACGTTGTTTTCAAATCTTCCTGGGAAGTTGGTACAGAATTTACAAGTTGTAAAGTCGTAATTACGACCTCCGGGGCATTCAAGATGGAGCTGAACCTTCTGTTAATTAGCTACAAAAAATAATATAAGAAATAATGTAAATGCAGATAATCCGTTTCAGCCGCCCAAAAATATGAGCAATATTCCCAATACTCAGCGTATGTAAACTGTATGGGTGCTTACAAAGAACTGACCCAAGCCAAGCATTCCATGTCAAGGCTCCTCACAGGAAGTCGTGCCACCAAGCTTGGGCTAAAAATAGAACAGAGCACCCACACCACCGATCTGTCAACAAAAAACACCCGAAAAATCACCTAGCTTTTGAACGCATGCTGAAGGCAACGTTGGTATCGTGGGTTGACTCTTTCCATACAGCTTTCACTGACTGAAAACAAAATCATAAAATTCGTAAACTCTCTTCACCTGGCTTTCCACTGACACTAACAGTAACTTTCAGTAACTTGCCTCATAAACCAAACACATAATAACAGGAAATAACACAAAATCAGCTTCTGAGACGAGAAAACATTCATTTTCAATTTCTAATTTACCCTCAGCTACAGAAGCCGCACCTGTAAAGTAAATCCCGCTCGTAATTATGACTTTGTGATGGTGTTTACATGCATTCAGCTCGTAAATACATCATGACTTTTGTGCATTAATTACCTGGTTTTTCTGGTACTATTCTGTGTGGAAGGATACATGAAGGTGGGGACTCCTCGCGAGGCTAAGTGCTTGCGTATCAGTCTCTCAGTGCCGTACCAGTTGAAGCCTTTGGTGGCGTGTCCGATTCGCGGAAGGTGGACGCTTGCTGGAAAAAAGAAGCAGATAAAGAATAAATCGATTTTGAGTGTGTCTTTAAATTTGTCACCGTTTCCTGTGGCTCTAAACATTTAAAAGAAATATTTTGACTCTATAGCTAAAGCTAGAGGAAGTGAGCAATCATAAGCAGGATCTTTACCTTTCTTCTGCTTGGCAGCTCTGTAGATCTTCTTCAGCCCCTCGTCCAGGGCAGTGAGGCAAATCCCCGACAGCCTGTTGGATTTATCTCTCCTCTGAGCGACGATCAGAGCCAGCTGCAGCGACACAGCAGTGAAATGTAATAGAGGTGTGTGGACAGGACGAGGGGAAAGCCCACAGATTACAGGTTCAGGTCAAAGGTCACACAGAGTCTCATTTCTGTCTTTACTCTGAAATGTTCCTTTAAAAAGTCTTACATCATCAGTGACATCACTGTTTCAACTGACCACACAAAAAAATAAACAATCAATAAAAACAAAAAAGAGGCAAAGAAAGAAAGACTAGAAGTGTGTAGATAGAAAGAAAGAAAGAAAGAAAGAAAGAAAGAAAGAAAGAAAGAAAGAAAGAAAGAATTGAAGTGTGTAGAAAGAAAGAAAGAAAGAAAGAAAGAAAGAAAGAAAGAAAGAAAGAAAGAATTGAAGTGTGTAGAAAGAAAGAAAGAAAGAAAGAAAGAAAGAAAGAAAGAAAGAAAGAAAGAAAGAAAGAAAGAACTGAAGTGTGTAGAAAGAAAGAAAGAAAGAAAGAAAGAAAGAAAGAAAGAAAGAAAGAAAGAAAGAAAGAAAGAAAGAAAGAATTGAAGTGTGTAGAAAGAAAGAAAGAAAGAAAGAAAGAAAGAAAGAAAGAAAGAAAGAAAGAAAGAATTGAAGTTTGTAGAAAGAAAGAAAGAATAGAAGTGAATAGAAAGAAAGAAAGAAAGAAAGAAAGAAAGAAAGAAAGAAAGTGTGTAGAAAGAAAGAAAGAAAGAAAGAAAGAAAGAAAGAAAGAAAGAAAGAAAGAAAGAATTGAAGTGTGTAGAAAGAAAGAAAGAAAGAAAGAAAGAAAGAAAGAAAGAAAGAAAGAAAGAAAGAAAGAAAGAATAGAAGTGTGCAGAAAGAAAGAACTGAAGTTTGTAGAAAGAAAAAGAATAGAAGTGAATAGAAAGAAAGAGGTCAGGTCGGTGTGGGAGGAGTCCAGCCTGCAGAGATGTTCTTTCTGATCCCACACACACCTCTAACACTGAGGGAGATGAGAAAGCAGGAGCGGGTTAAGTTCAGACTCACATGGTCTCTCCCGCTCAGTCTCGACTGCTTATCGTCTACAGGAAACAGCAGCACATTCCCCAGCTCCAGGTCTGAAACGGAATAACAGATGAGAGAATCTGGAAAAACCTCAGACCACGAGACGCTGAAGGATCCAGACTTTTCCCTCACCTTCCATTTCTCCTGCCAGTTCATACTGCTTCTTCACCTCGTCTGACCGGCGCTCCAGAGCCGTGAACAGGCCGCCACGCCCCCACCCTCCAGAATCATCTATACACACACACACATACATACACACACATACTTTAAAAAACAAAAACTTCATCTTCTACTCGTCTACTGAAACATATCAATGGAAAACTCGTATCACAACCTGTTTAAAATTTCAACTGTAAATTTATTGTATTGTATTTATTGTCCAAGGAAGGAACAGTGGTGAACTGGTGACAGGGTCATGGGGGGTCAAGGCTCATTGATGCACGTGGGAAGCAAAGGCTGGCCCGTCTGATCCGATCCAACAGACGAGCTACTGTTGCTCAAACTGCTGAAGAATTTAATGCTGGATCTGATAGAAAGGGGTCAGAATACACAGTGCATCAGTTTGTTGTGTATGGGGCTGCATAGCTGCAGACCAGTCAGGGTGCCCATGCTGACCCCTGTGCACTGCCAAAAGCACTGGGAAATTGGGCTACTGTTGGTCGAAGAAGTAGAGGAGGGAGGAGAGTGTGCAGACAGAGAGAGAAGAGGAAAGGTAAGAGTGTAGGACTGAGAATAGGAACTCTGAATGTTGGTACTATGACAGGGAAAGGTAGAGAGCTGGCTGATATGATGGACAGAAGGAAGGTGGATATACTGTGTGTACAGGAGACCAGGTGGAAGGGTAGCAAGGCTCGTAGTATAGGAGCAGGATTCAAGCTGTTTTATTATGGGGTGGATAGTAAGAGAAATGGGGTAGGTGTGGTCCTGAAGGAGGAGTTTGTGAGGAATGTTCTGGAGGTGATGAGAGGGTCAGACAGGGTGATGAGTCTGAAGTTAGAGGTTGAAGGGGTGATGTTGAATGTTGTTAGTGGTTATGCCCCACAGGTAGGTTGTGAGTTAGAGGAGAAAGAGAGATTCTGGAGTGAATTAGATGAGGTGATGGACATGTTGGTGAGGGGAACACAGGTGATGAGGAGGGGATGGGCAAGTTTGGAGTTAAGGAAAAGAACCTTGAAGGACAGATGGTAGTGGACTTTGCTAAGAGGATGGACATGGCTGTGGTTAACACTTATTTTCAGAAGAGGGAGGAGCATAGAGTGACTTACAAGAGTGGAGGTAGGAGCACACAGGTAGACTACATCCTATGTAGAAGAGGCAATCTGAAAGAGATTAGTGACTGTAAAGTGGTAGTGGGAGAGAGTGTAGCCAGACAGCATAGGATGGTGGTGTGTAGGATAAATCTGATGGTCTGTAAGAAGAGGTCAAAGATAGAGATGGAGAAGAAAACCAAGTGGTGGAAGCTGAAAAAGGAGGAATGTTGTGAGGAATTTAGACAGAAGTTGAGGCAGGCTCTGGGTGGTCAGGTAGTGCTGCCAGATGACTGGGAAACTACAGCAGAAGTGATCAGGGAGACAGGAAGAAAGGTGCTGGGTGTGTCATCTGGAAGGAGGAAAGAAGATAAGGAGACTTGGTGGTGGAATGAGGAAGTTCAGGATAGTATTCAGAGGAAGAGGTTAGCCAAGAAGAAGTGGGACATGGACAGGACTGAAGAGAATAGACAGGAATACAAGGAGTTACAGCACAGAGTGAAGAGGGAGGTGTCTAAGACCAAGCAGAAGGCGTATGACGAGTTGTACACTAGGTTAGACACTAGAGATGGAGAGAAGGACTTGTACAGGTTAGCTAGGCAGAGGGATCAAGATGGGAAGGATGTGCGGCAAGTTAGAGTTATTAAGGATAGAGATGGAAAGGTGCTCACAAGTGAGGAGAGTGTACAGAGGAGATGGAAGGAGTACTTTGAAGAGCTGATGAATGAGGAAACTGAGAGGGAAAAAAGAGTAGAAGGGGTGAACTCTGTGGAACAGGCAGTAGATAAGATTAGAAAGGATGAAGTCAGGAAGGCTTTGAAGAGGATGAAAAGTGGAAAGGCAGTTGGTCCTGATGACATCCCGGTGGAGGTCTGGAAGTGTCTAGGAGAGGCGGCAGTGGAATTTTTAACTAGTCTGTTTAACAGGGTTTTAGAGAGTGAGAAGATGCCTGAGGAATGGAGAAGAAGTGTGTTAGTGCCGATCTTGAAGAATAAGGGTGATGTGCAGAGTTGCAGCAACTATAGGGGGATAAAGTTGATGAGCCATACAATGACGCTATGGGAAAGAGTAATGGAAGGTTAAGGAAGGTAGTGGAAATTTATGAGCAGCAGTATGGCTTCATGCCCAGAAAGAGCACAACAGATGCAATTTTTGCTCTGAGAATGTTGATGGAGAAGTATAGGGATGGTCAGAGAGAGCTGCACTGTGTGTTTGTAGACTTGGAGAAAGCGTATGACAGGGTGCCAAGAGAAGAGCTGTGGTACTGTATGAGGAAGTCAGGAGTAGCAGAGAAGTATGTCAGAGTGGTGCAGGACATGTATGAGAGGAGCAGGACAGTGGTGAGGTGTGCTGTAGGTCAGACAGAGGAGTTCAGAGTGGAGGTGGGACTGCATCAGGGATCGGCTCTGAGCCCCTTCCTGTTTGCTATGGTGATGGACCAGTTGTCAGAGGAGGTCAGACAGGAGTCTCCTGGACAGTGATGTTTGCAGATGACATTGTGATCTGTAGTGAGAGCAGGGAGCAGGTGGAGGAAAACCTGGAGAGGTGGAGGTTTGTGCTGGAGAGAAGAGGAATGAAAGTCAGTCGTAGTAAAACTGTGTACATGTGTGTGAATGACAGGGAGGGAAGTGGAACAGTAAGATTACAGGGTGAAGAGGTGAAGAAGGTACAGGAGTTTAAGTACTTGGGGTCAACAGTCCAGAGTAATGGAGAGTGTGGGAAAGAGGTAAAGAAGCGAGTGCAAGCAGGTTGGAATGGGTGGAGAAAGGTGTCGGGAGTTCTGTGTGAAAGAAAAATATCAGCGAGAATCAAGGGGAAGGTGTACAGGACAGTGGTGAGACCGGCCATGCTGTATGGTTTAGAGTCAGTGTCACTGAGACAGAGACAGGAGTCAGAGCTGGAGGTAGCAGAGCTGAAGATGTTGAGGTTCTCTTTGGGAGGGACACGGTTGGACAGGATTAGGAACGAGTACATCAGAGGGACAGCTCATGTTGGACGTTTGGGGGACAAAGTTAGGGAGGACAGATTAAGATGGTTTGGACATGTCCAGAGGAGGGAGAGTGAGTATATTGGTAGGAGAATGTTGGACATGGAGCTGCCAGGCAGGAGGAAAAGAGGAAGGCCAAAGAGGAGGTATATGGATGGAATAAATGAGGATATGAAGCTAGTGGGTGTAAGTGTTGAGGATGGAGAAGATAGGGATAGGTGGAGAGAGATGATGCAATGTGGAGACCCCTGAAGAGAAAAGCCCAAAGAAGAAGAGGACTCATCATGGGCAGTGTTGCTATGGCAACACCAGTCATTTTAGCATGCTGTTGTTTTTTTTTTTTTTTTACATACCCACACAGTGGACGATGATGGCGTCCTCGCTCGCAGCCTGAGGGTGTGTGACGTCACCAAGCACGTAGCGAATGGCCATGTCGTCCGAGTCTGTAGAGGTCACGCTGCTAATGTCCTCTTCCTCCTCCTCTACATCCTCACCTTCACTATCAGCAGAGGGCAGGCACAGAGACTTATAGCCACATGATTCCCACCAGGCCATCCTGAAACACACACACAGTAAAATTATTGACATATTATATCAAAGAAAAAAAAAGAAAGAAAGATTGGTAGAAAGAAAGATTGGTGGAAAGAAAGAAAGAAAGAAAGAAAGAAAGAAAGAAAGAAAGAAAGAAAGAAAGAACAAAAGAAAGAAAGAAAAAACAGTGGTAGAAAGAACAAAAGAAAGAAAGAAAGAAAGAAAGAAAGAAAGAAAGAAAGAAAGAAAGAAAGAAAGAAAGAAAGAAAGAAAAAGAAAGAAGGTTAGTAGAAAGAAAGAAAGAAAGAAAGAAAGAAAGAAAGAAAGAAAGAAAGAAAGAAAGAAAGAAAGAAAGAAAGAAAGAAGGGCCCACTCATTCAAGGGCCCAAGGTGCTGGAGCTTGAACCCCCAACCTTCAGCTCAGTAACCCAGAGCCTTCAACTACTGTGCCACCACTGGGGTGAGATGATGATTACTATCTCATTTTCTTTCCGGAAAACAAATCTTGTGATGATGACAAATTATCTCGTGAATAAACAACAAGTTTCCATTTTCACAAGAGTTTGTTTTTCCTAAGAGTAAACGACATGATGTAATGCCTTCTTAGGTAATTATCTCATGTGTACCAAGTACTATATTGTTTAATTAACAAAAAAAGAATCTTGTGAAAATGATAAATTATCTCGTGTTCACGTGATAGATTTTAGAGGTCTCTGTAGGTCATGATATCAACAACAACACATGAAGAAGAAGAAGAAAATTTTAGATTAATTATCTCACATGTGCCACCTACTATCTCATTTAGTTTCAGAAAAAAATCTTGTTAAAATGAAATCGCGCTTATGCAATAATTTTCACAAGATTTCATTGTTCCTAAAAGTAAAGGATATGATGTGAGGTCTTTTTTCACAGTTATCTCATGCTTGTCTCTAGTTTTCATTCAGGAAAAAAAAAAAGAAGACAAATTATCTCATGGTCATGAGATGAGATAATTTCCCAAATTCATGCAAATTGTTTTCTCAATAAATAAATAAATAAATAAATAAATAAATAAATAAATAAATAAATAAATAAATAAATAAATATTTAAAATAAATAAATGGTTTCTTTATTTATTTATTTAAAACAAATCAGTGTAAACTGAAGAGGACAAAAAAACAAATAAAAACAAAAATAAACCTCCATATTCATACAGTAGGATTAAAACCAGCAGAATTCCTACCACGCCTAGCACCTGATCAACTCGGTGTAGATCAGAACCTGTTCTTGTCTGGTCAGACGCCTTGACCCTGACTCTTTGTGCTCTCTGGACTCACCTGACCAATCCTGATGCTCTACTCATGCTTGCCTTCCACCTGAGAATCCCCTCACGCCTCTCTGCTGCTGAGGACTTGTGGTGTTTTTATCACACGGGTTCTCTAAAGACTTCATCGATCTACACTCAGGGGTTTGGTGGATATCTTCATCTGGATACTGTAGACTTAGAGCTAAAACCACGTCCTGATGATCCTTTTAACACGCCCAGCTAACACTGTTGCTATAACCAGCTATAACATTTCCTCTCCAGACTCCTTGCTCTTGCTCGAAATCTACAGCTCCCTTTGTGAATTTATGTCTAGTGTTAAAAGCACTATGTAAATAAAAACTGAACTAAATTGTGCTTGCTCCTTCGTTTATTTATAAGTCACTTCTCTGGGGAGAAAAAATCTGCTGCGTCGTTATGATGAAGATTCTTACTTCTTCTTGTATTTCTGCTCCTCACGCTGCTTCTTCTTCTCTTCCTGAACCCTGGCTCGTTTAGCAGCGTTTTCCTCTTTCTTCTGTTGCCTCTTTTCCAGCTCCGTCTTTGTCAGAGGCCTCTTCAGTCTCGACGTCGATGGTAATTCTCCAGAGAATAAAACCTACGGACAAACAAATGGCTAATCAGCTGAAAACGATGTCCATGAATGTTAGCATAGCTACAATCCTGTGTGTGGTGGTGAAAGAGGAGGCAGAGGAGGTGGAGTACGTGAAGGTGAAAGTGGAGGAGTAGGTGGTGAAGGAGGGGGAGGAGGAGATGGAGAAGGTGGAGGAGGTGAAGGTGGAGGTGGTGAAAGGTGAAAGTGGAGAAGTAGGTGGTGAAGGAGGGGGTAGAGGAGATGGAGAAGGTGCTGGTGCACAGATCACACCACACTATGTTAGGGAATAACATTTACCCTATATAGTGCACTTCAGTCTGAGAGAGAAAGAGAGGAGTGTCTGAGATTGGGGAAAAGAAAATGTCTCCAATGCCTTTTAAGTCATTTATAATAAACACAAAGATTTGTTCAGACTTTAAAGATGACAATTAAATAAACATCTACTCTTTTAGTGAGGGTCAATATATTTTTAGAAAAATTTAAAGGACTCACTCCGGTTTTGTGCCGTAGACTGCGTCCCTCTTTCCCAGTGTCCTCCAGAGAAGTGGGCTGTTCCCCCAGCATGAGCTCGAACCTTTTCTCGTCCTCCATGCTGGGGATTTTGGAGTAGTCCGTCCCCTCAAAGATGTACATATGAGCTGGAGAGGAAGGGAAAAATGTTAGGGAGCTCATGGCCGGGCTGTAAACATGACCTGAGTCGGGAGAGCTACAGCGTCCTACTCTTTCTCTCCTGATCTTCATCATCCTCTTCCTCAGCAGGTCTGAGGTTCTCCTCGTCTATTACCCACTGGCCGTCTCTGGACTCTCCCAGCATCTCCCGAACGTCCACTTGCTGAACCGAGCTCTCATCTGACGACAGCAGTTTGTGGACTCCAAACTTCAGGATTTCACTCAACTGCATGCACACACACAAACACACACACACATATGAGAAGGTGGTGGAGGTGGTGAAAGTGGAGTAGGTGGAAGAGAAGGTAGTGAAGGTGGAGGAGGAGGTGGTGAAGATGGAGGTAGAGGAGGTGAAGAAGGTGGAGGAGGTGGTGAAGTTGGAGCATGAGAGGTGGTGGAGGGGGTGAAAGGTGAAAGTGGAGGAGTAGGTGGTGAAGGAGGGGGTAGAGGAGATGGAGAAGGTGGAGGAGTATGAGAAGGTGGTGGAGGTGGAAGTGGAGAAGGTGGTGGAGTTGGAGTGTGAGAAGGTGGTGGTGAAGGAGGATGTGGAGGTGGTGGTGAAGGAGGATGTGGAGGTGGTGGTGAAGGAGGAGGTAGAGGAGGTGGATGTGGTGAAAGTGGAGAAGTAGGTGGTGAAGGAGGGGGTAGAGGAGATGGAGAAGGTGGAGGAGGTGGTGGAATATGATAAGGTGCTGGAGGTGGAAGAGGTGGTGGAGTATGAGAAGGTGGTGGAGGTGGAAGTGGAGAAGGTGGTGGAGGGGGAGGAGTATGATAGGTGGTGGTGGAGGTGGAGAAGGTGGTGGAGGTGGAAGAGTATGAGAAGTGATGGAGAAGGTGGTGGAGGTGGAGGAGTATGAGAGGTGGTGGAGGTGGAGGAGTATGAGAGGTGGTGAAGGAGGAGGAGTATGAGAGGTGGTGGAGGTGGAGATGGAGAAGGTGGTGAAGGAGGAGGAGTATACGAGGTGGTGGACGTGGAGGAGTATGAGAGGTGGTGGAGGTGGAAAAGGTGGTGGAGGAGTATGAGAGGTGGTGGAGTTGGAGGAGTATGACAGGTGGTGAAAGTGGAGGAGGAGTATATGAGGTGGTGGACGTGGAGGAGTATGAGAGGTGGTGGAGGTGGGAAAGGTGGTGGAGGTGGAGGAGTATGACAGGTGGTGAAGGTGGAGGAGGAGGAGGATGTGGAGGTAGAGGAGGTTGTGGAGTTGGTGGAGTTAGAGTATTGAAGGTGGTGGAGTTGGAGGAAGTGAAGGAGGAGGTAAACTATAAGAAGTTGAAGGAGGTGGAGAACGTGGAGGAGGAGGTTGTGGAGGTAGAGGACATGGTGGAGTTGGAGGAGTATGAGAGGTGGTGGAGGAGAATGAGATGTGGTGGAGTTGGAGGAGTATGAGAGGTGGTGGAGTTGGAGGAGTATGAGAGGTGGTGGAGCTGAAGAACGTGGAGGAGGAGGTTGTGGAGATAGAGGATGTGGTGGAGTTGGAGGAGTATGAGAGGTGGTGGAGTTGGAGGAGTATGAGAGGTGGTGAAGGTGGAGGAGGAGGAGGATGAAGTAAAAGATGTACCTGTAGCTGATCAGCAAACTGATTCTTGTCCATCAGAGAGAATTGTCCATCCTTGATCACGGTGTTGGTGAGCTGCAGCTTGGAGAGAGCGCGGGAGTAAATGATCTCCTCCACCGTGTCTCTCCCCAACAACCGGATCACTTTCACATTCCTGACAACACAGCCAGCAGAACACAGGGGATCAGATGAGCAGAGTTATCCAATACATGAATATGTAAATGAGAAGAAGATTAATCCCGGGGTCAGGAATGTAGAGTGTGAAAGGTCAGATGATGAAGAGTCAGGATTCAGTGATAACCCCGGGGAAAGGAGGAGCAGTGTGAAACCTCCAACTACACAAACCCAGGATTCCCTTTATCCGGGGTTTACTAGGACCCAGGGGAAATATTATCGTTACAATCTGAGGTTTCCACGGTAACAGATTATTCACAGGGACTGGAAAGTTTTCTATCAGGAGACGTTCATGTGAAAGTTTAAGGAAGGAGGAAGGAGTCTCCAGTGTTCGGTAACAGTGAGGTAAAGAGGTCTGATGTTGGTGTTGTTTCTCTGCACTACCTCGTCTGTCCGATCCGGTGAGCTCGAGCCTCCGCCTGCAGGTCGTTCTGTGGGTTGAAATCACTGTCCAAGAAGATTACTGTGTCGGCTGCTACCAGGTTTAAACCAACCCCGCCTACACACACACACACACACACACACACACACACACAAACACACACACACAGAATTGTAGGTAAAGCAGGACAAGTGAGACGTCTCTCTGTATTGTG